>NW_017670370.1:712705-865971 GCF_001879085.1 Nicotiana attenuata | reverse complement strand
TCATTTAAGACTTTCCATCAACAACACTGTTTGTCTCAAACTTTGGTCACCTTGGTATCCTTGACTATGTGAGCCACATTAGAGTAGAGTTCCCTGACCATGTGCTCATTAGCGTCGATGCACTTCTCCATGAAAAACTCCCAGCCCCATCTAGTTCTGAACTCCCTCTGCACGTTCGGGTTGTGGGGTAAAAGGTCAGTGTCAATAAAACTTCTCTCCGGTATCAACTTCCTCACCGGCCACCACTCCCTAAACTTGTGAAATGCCACTTGACTGACAAATCGATCTTCCCAGACTTCAGGTTTTCTAGTTCGTTCAATACCCCCAATCTGAGGCTTACCTCCCTCATCTCTACCTGCACTCTCCCCAGATAATGAAGCTGTGGGGGAGGTGGAGTATTTCCCACTACCGGCCGCGGACTCGTCAGATGAATCCGAGACTATATTCACTAGTCTTTTGGAGGTGGGTGATGGTGGAGGGGTATCAACTAGGTGGAGGGGGTCGGTTACATGAGTTGGGACTGTATCTAAGGAGATGTCTTTGGAGGGCACATACTCACTCCCCGATGAATGAGAAGCAGCCTTATCAGCAGCTTTAATCAATTTCCGGGTCTTTTTTATGTTCTCCCGAGCCTGGGGAGTAAGTTTTGCTATTCTCTTGACTTTACCCCCTCGGGAGGAACCACCTCTCCCGGGTTGTTGTGATTGTTTGGCGCCCCTTTGTTTAACCATTATCTGCAAAGATAAGTATCTAACATTGTTAGTTTAAGCACATGTAGTGAAACAGGTGAATGAAATAGATTGCAGAGATAATTGCAGTACATAGTTGCAGAACAGGTTACAGAATATAGCACCGGGGACCGCACAAAACAGGAGTGCGGCCGCGTTGGAGGCATCGCGGACCGCACAAACTTGACCGCGGTCTGCGCTGGGCAAAGGCCCAAATTCACCACTTCTCTGAATCTCTCACCGCGGTCCGCACAAAAATGCAATGCGGCCGCGGTGGGCCAGCGCGGACCGCACAAACAGCAATGCGGTCGCACTGGAGTCATTTAACTTGCAATCACCCAAGCACCACGGTCCGCACAAAATTGCAATGCGGACCGCGTCAGGGCAGCGCGGTCGCGCAAAAGCGACCGCGGTCCGCGCTGAGCTAGGGTTTACGGGTACTAAGTTAGGGTTGCATTTTTGCCATTCTTGTTCAAGTTTTTACACCTACTTTGTTCCTACTCAGTTCACCCATTGATTAAGCATATTCAGCACATAACCCCGGTTTTAAACTATCCTAAACTAATCAATTAAATAAAAAGAAGAAGCTATAGCTATTGAGCAAGCCGTAAAGAAGAAAATAAATATAAAATTAATTAATCACAAATGCATGAAATGTTACCAAGTTTGTGAAGATTGAATGCAATTAGTCCAAGCAAGTCAGAAATTTGGTCTCAGGAAAAGATGAACAGTAGAATTAGGGCTTTGGGTTTTCAAATTGCGAAAAGGGTAAAATGAAACCCTTGGGCCCTATTTATAGAAGAACTGTGGGCCCCATACTTACCTACTAGCGCGGCCGCACAAAAGTGACCGCGGACCGCGTTGGGTGTCAACATATGAAGTTTCAGAAGGCAACCTTGGCGCGACCGCGTTAAAGTGTACCGCGGCCGCGAAGGTCCACCGCGGACCGCACAAACTTGACCGCGGCCGCGGTGGAAAACTTTAGAGAGCGCTGCATTTTAACTTGCCAGCGCGGATCGTGCAAAAATGCACCGCGGCCGCGCTGGCAAACTTCAGAGAGTACAAAAGTGTTTCCTTTGTTTTGCACTGCTTCAACACAATCCCTGCAACATCTCACAAACAATTAGCTCAAAAATCCTAAGCTACAAAGAAAATCAAAGAGAAAGAAAAAGACATGGTTTGCCTCCCAAGAAGCGGCTGATTTAACGTCGCGGCACGACGCATGTTACCATTACATCACTTCAAATCAAAAACCGCCACCACGTGGCTCTCATCAAGCTCTCCAAGAAATAATAAAAAGCACGCCCACGAAGATGATCTAGCATTTTGTCAATGAACGGCAATGGATAGTGATCCTTGCGGGGCACTTTGTTCAATTTTCCATAATTCTTGCAGCCCTGCCAACCTGCAGCTGTTTGTGTGGGATTCCACACATTCTGAGAGTTTGTCACTATGGTCATGCCACCCTTCATTTGCACACAGTGTTCCGGAGGAATCCAAGAATTGTCAGAAACAGGGTAGATCACCACTTCTTGCATCACCTCATCTAATCTTCTTTCATGCTCCAAAGACGGCTTTGTATCATCCTCCAGGATAAAATCGGGCTCAAAGATTGTGAGGCAGAGGTGTGGAGAAACTTGTTTCAATTTCAACATCGGTAGCACCTCAATTGTTGGCTTTTCTAGTGTAGTTTCCCGGTTGTGAAGATCCAAAGACATTTTCTTGGGCCTCCAAAATTCCATATCATGTAAAGCATCACTCTACTTGCATCATCATTGATATCCCAATTTAGAGGAACGGCCACAAGAGATTCTTCTACATTAAGCATAGCACTTGTCTCATCCATTATCACAGCCGTGACAATGTCAACAAATGAGCACACCTCGGTGCTATTAGGCTGCCTCATGGATTTACAAACAGGGAAAACCACCTTCTCATCCCCCACACGGGATGTCAACTCACCCGCCTCAACATCAACCAAAGCCTTCCCCGTAGCTAGGAAAGGTCTCCCAAGAATAATCGGCACTTCAAAGTCCACTTCACAGTCCAATATGACAAAGTCAGCCGGCAATATGAATTTGTCCACCCGGACAAGTACGTCATCAATTATACCCAAAGGCCGCTTCATCGACCGGTCCGCCATTTGAAGTCTCATTGAGGTGGGCCTAGGTTGCCCAATTCCCAAAGTCTTGAAGACTGAATAAGGCATCAAATTAATGCTAGCCCCCAAGTCACAAAGGGCCTTAGCAAACTCCGCACTACCGATAGTGCAAGGGATAGTAAAAGCTCCAGGGTCCTCAAGTTTCGGGGCCATAGAATGCACTATCGCACTGACTTGGTGAGTCATCTTTACTATTTCACAATCCATGGAACGCTTCTTTGTGACCAAATCCTTCATGAACTTCGCATAGCCCGGCATTTGTTCAAGTGCCTCCACCAAAGGCACATTGATTGTAAGGCTTTTCATCATATCTATGAATTTTTTGAACTGATTGTAACTCTTTTGCTTTGCTAACCGCTGAGGATAAGGTGGAGGTGGTCTAGGCAAAGGTGCCTTGGCTTTTGGCGCCCCCGGCTCCGGTATGTCGATTATGTGCTCCTAGACGGGTTCACGGCTTCTTGAGTTTCCACCTCGGCCTCATCAATATCTATCCTCACCTCATTGTTCACATTTGTCTCAACCACATCTTCAACAATCAAAGGACCCACATCTTCTTGGAACCCAACATCATCATTCACAACTCGATCTTCATTCTAGGCATGCACATCACCGCCACTTTCACTTCTCGTTGTGACTGCCATCACATGATTGTTACCTCCCTTCGGGTTCACCACCGTATCACTTGGTAGCGCACCCTTAGGTCGGGTTTTCAAAGCTTGAGAAATTTGGCCTAGTTGCACTTCTAGGTTCCGGATAGATGTGTTATGAGAAGCCAATTGTGCATCCGAGTCTTGGTTCTTTTTCATCATCTGCTCGAACATCATCTCTATCCTCCCCATATCACTTCCGGTAGAACTAGACCCTTGAGATTGAAAGGGTGTGGATTGTTTGGTTGTTGGAACATGGGGGGCCTTTGAAAACCTTGCCCCCGGTTGCCTTGATTTCCATTGTTATTCCACCCGCCTTGACTATTGTTGTTGTTCCAATTATTATTGTTCCCATTCCAATTGCCTTGATTGTTACCTTGGTTACCCCAATTGTTGTTGTTCCATTGCCGCCATTGCCGCCCCTTGTTGATTGCCCCAATTTCCTTAGGGGCGCCACTGTTGATTCCCTTGATTTCCTCTATTCCCTTGGTAGTTATTGACATTCCTCGCTTTGATCATCATAGCACTCATTCGAATAACCACCACCATCATTGTTGTTGTCAAATTGCTCACAATTACCTTGAGGTTGTTGTTGCCCTCTTTGCCTCCTTTTTAACATAGAAACACCTTCCATTGCATTGACTTGGCGCGGGTTTTGGACTTGTTGCAATTGCGCCTTCGCCAATTGATTCATAGTTGTTGTAAGCTCGGCAATAGCTTGGCCATGATCGTTCAATTCCTTGTGCAAATGGATGACCGTGGGGTCACCTTGGGGCACATTCGCTCGGCTTTGCCATGCCGAAGAGGTGTCGGCCATTTCATCAAGTACTTCACATGCCTCTTGGTAAGAAAGTTTCATAAAGTTCCCTCCGGCCAATTGGTTCACAATGCACTGATTCGTGGTGTTGATGCCCCGATAAAAAGTTTGTTGTATCATCGCCTCGGTCATGTCGTTATTAGGGCACTCCTTCACCATTGTTCTATATCTTTCCCATATTTCGTGCAAAGGTTCCGTTGGCATTTGCTTGAAAGCTAGAATCTCATCCCGAAGAGCCGCCATATGACTTGGAGAAAAGAACATGGCAATAAATTTGTCCGCCAATTCATCCCATGTGGTGATAGAATGATTTGGGAGCCTTTCTAACCAATCCAACGCTTTACCCCGAAGAGAAAACGGGAAAAGCCTCAATCTCAACGCATCCTCTGACACGTTTGTTTGTTTGCTGCCCCAGCATGTATCTACGAACCCTTTCAAGTGCTTGTATGCATTTTGATCGGAGGCGCCCGTAAAATATCCTCGTTGCTCGAGCAAGGTTAACATGACATTTGTGATTTGAAAGTTCCCCGCCCGAATTCGGGGAGGAACAATGGCACTCGCGTACCCTTGATTTGGGAGAACTCTTGGGACTGCTCTCGGCGGTGGCGGAGGAGGGTCTAGAATAGGATTATTGTCATTGGCCTGACGGCCTCTACGTGGAGCTTGAGGTGCGGGAACCTCATCATCGATCAACTATCTTCTACCTCCTCCCCCCCCCCCCCCCCCCATGGCATTGCCAATAGGGTCATTAGCATTTAAAGCCATAGTACCTGAATGATCGACACAAACAAAATTAGTAAACAAGAAGGAAAGAGAAGCAAAACACAAAACGAGCTAAACAGATAGTCAACACCGTAAGCTCCCTGGCAACGGCGCCAAAAAGTTGATCACTGCCGACTCGACGCTACACTAAGGTAGGAAGAGCGGGTCGCAATAGCTTTTACCCGAATAGTGGTTCGGGATCGAATTTCCATAGGGAGCTAGTAGTGGAGTTGGATTTTCTGTCTAGTCTAGAGATGTGTTTGTACTTCTAATGTCACTTCAAACATTCTTGGTTTTTTTTAATTTTTATAACTACTAGTATAAAACCAATGATTAAAGCTAAATTATGCTACGAGAATATTGGTAAGTTGTATTTAATATAGAGAAAGGCACTAGGGTCGTGGCGTTGCCTAGGTGGCTAATTAACGGGTAGATGTTACTAAGGATAGATTGACACATTTGGGGCTTATGCTATAACCGTTGCACAATTGTACCCACTCTCACACCTCTCGGTAGAGAGAGTGATTTTGCCCAATTGACTCTCTCGAGACCAATTAGGTAGGCCAATTAGATCAAGCAACTAGGGTTCAAGTAGGGTGTTTACTCTCTCGAGGTTTAACCCGTTAATTGGGACTATCATTTCTCATGAGTCCATCCCAATTCCTTGCTGGGTCAATTTTGGGGTCATGGACTCTCTTTCTCAAGAAGAGTTAGACCCACAAAGCTAGAATCAGTGTTTGCAACCACCAATCCTTAATTAAAACCTAAAATCAACCCAAATAACAAACACCCAATATCAATCTAACCTTAGATGGCAACACCCATCAATTACCCATACTAGGGTTGAGCCACAACCCTAGCTAATGGGTTTAGCTACTCATGCTAGGTACAGAAATTAAAGAAATAGATGAAGAAGTAAGCATATTAATTAATTACTAGGAAGAAACTACAATAATAAAGAGCAAAAGTTCCAAAAATGGCTACAATATCCGGTCTCACGAGCTCAGCTGCGTTCAGAATATAAAACTTAACCTAAAAATGGTAAAAGGTCCTATTTATACTGGGCTAGAAAAACTGGACAAAAATACCCCTGCGGGGTCAGCGCGGACCGCGCAAAAAGGACCGCGGCCGCACTGGCTCTTGGACTCATGATTTCAGCTTCTCTGAAGTTGGGGACCGCAGACCGCGTGAAAATGCAGCGCGGCTGTGGTGGAAGTTGGCGCGGCCGCACAGAAATGAACGCGGGCCGCATTGCTTGGAATTGGCAAAATTATGCCTCTCTGAATCTCTGCTTCGCAGACCGCGTAAAAGAGTAGCGCGGCCGCGGAGCCTGACCGCGGACCGCGAGAATCCAACCGCGGCCGCGTAGCATGCCCACTTGAAACTGCCATCCTCTAAACCTCCTAGTGCGGCCGCATTCACATTTGCGCGGTCCGCACTAGGTTCTCTTTTCCTCAACTTACTTAGTCTTTGACACTTGAGCAGGTTTCACTCCTTTTTGAGCCGATCTTTGACATTCGTCGCTTTGTCGATCAAACCTGCAATCAAGTACAACTTGTGAGCATTATGGGACTATTTTGTAGCAATTTATAACCAAAGCGTAGGCAAGTAGGGGCATAAAACACGTTAAACTCCTAACTTATCAACACGCCAATTTAAAGATTTGAGCCTGTTGAGATTTTCCTTTGGCACGTTTGATGGTCCATCGGCTAAAGTCATCCCAGTCAGGGACGGATGCAGCAAGCAAGAGTCGGGTTATTTTCAACGCGGAGCATAAATTTATATGTAAAAATTTTTTCAAATTATGAAAAATAATGGATATGAACCCATAACTTTAAATATATTAAGGGTTCAATGCTAAAGAGATTAAAAATTGAACCCATACGATTTAAATCCTAGATCCGCCTCTGATCCCAGTGCATGGTGTTTTCCTCCTGTATCCCTATCCATTGCCACAATTTGTGCCAGATTCTCCTTGTATATTCACATTTCACAAGTAAGTGGTCTCGTGTCTCCTCTTGTACGTGGCAAAATATACATTGTGTGTTGACATTCATCCCCCATTTACTTAGTCTATCAGCACTTAAAACTCTGTCGTGCATCATCAACCACATTATGAACTTTGCTTTTGGGCGCGCTGCATTGTTGAACATGAGACTCTTCCATTCAACTCTTGAGTAGTCACCGAGCAGGTTAAAGTAAATCTACCTTATCAGACTCTTCTTTGCATTTTGTTCCCACTGCAGATTCTTGATATTTCCTCTAGCTTCAAATATTTTCCTCACCATCCAGCATACTTGTTGGGGTGTTGATACATTAGCAAACTGTTGTCATTTAATATAATATGTATGTATTCACCTGATCCACAGTTTATCTTGTTTGTGAGCTAGGTCCCAGCATATCTTGGCTATGGCTGCCTTGTTCCAAAGATCGCAATAATTAATAATCTCCAATTTCCTTCGCGGGGTTTGAAAATATATCCGAGTTTCGTCACAACATTCAGCTTTACTTTGATAACCAAATGCTCCTTGATTATTTTTTTAACTATTCAAATATATTGTGAAAACTGAAAAATGGGAGAAGGGTACGAACTTTACATAAAAATATGTTATAATTAAAAGCATGCTAAAATGTTCATATATATATAAAAGGCACCTTGGTGCACTAAGCTCCCGCTATATGTGGGGTCCGGAAAAGGGCCGGACCATAAGGGTATATTGCCCACCCTCTTACCCTACATTTTTGTAAGAGGCAATTTTCATAACTCGAACCCGTGACCTCATGGTCATATGACATATATACGTTCATTAATATAAGTTTAATTTGGACAAAAATTCACAGAGTCATAGTTTATGGACTATGTCTATAGTATAAACGCCTGCATTTATAAATTTGACAAACTCGAGTTTTTAAATTGTAATGATTATTTTACGTAATACAAGTAGTACTATTTAGGTCGGTTAAAGAAAAATTAAGAAAATGTAGGACCAACATAGTAATAAGTACATTATTTTCTCACTTTTTAAAGACATTTTTGCGACTTTGCGAGTTGTTTAGATTTAAGTGGATTAAAAAGGCCAGAATATGTTATAGCTAGCAACTAGGATGTAAATTATTTCGAGTGGTTGGAAAAGCTATATGTACAAAGGAAATATTGGCAGAGTGGGGAAAGCTAGCTAAGAGTGCACTTTTCCTTAAAATTTTCTAATTTTTCAACTCAAACTAAACAAAGAAAATAAATAATCTTCTTTCACTTCCTCTTCTTCTTCCCTAATGTCCAAACCAAAATTAAAATTAAAAAAATAAAAAGATAAAGACAAAAAAAGGAAGTAAGAAAATGGATAAGAATAAGTGACTTAAGCATATACCCAAAGGTGTGATATAATAGACAATGAATGGGTTGAGAACCATGAGTTCTTAGGTTTGAATTCCAGCGATTGAAGGCAAAAACACTAGGTGATTTCTTTCTAATCTGCCCAAGCCTTGGCAGATAAAGTTACCTGATACATGTGTTAGTGGAAGTTAGCAAATATACCGTAAAATTTGTTGAGGTGCACGCAAGCTGGCTCGGACACCATGATTATTTAAAAAAAAAAGTGACTTAAAGGAAGTTTTGTATATTTATGTCACTTTTTTCTTGCTTTATTTTCTCCTTTCCATTCTTTAATTCAAGTTGCTCCAAACTAATCAACCTCCTTGTGGTCCACGAGGAATTTTATTATACATAAAATGAACAATAATTAGCTGAGTAAGGTTATGTATGTCCTATGTTCACACTTATAAAAGGACCTAGTCTTACTAAAAAGTCCTAAACACATAACTTTTGTACAATTGAAAGCTACTTTCATTATTTATCTATTAATCTTTTGCAGTGGAATAATCCATTTTGTCTTTTGCTTCCAGAAAAGACTTTTTAATTCACAGGATAACATATAGGTCTGGTCTTTTTTAATCATTACGCAGACATAAGAATCATTAAGTATAGATTCGTAGTATATGTCCAGCCAATACCTGAAATTAAAATAATAGCTAAAAAGGAATTAATTAAATAGCTTCCAAGTTTATAAGAAAAATTAAAGATACGTATTTTTCCTTCCAAGTTGTAATGATTCTTCTTTTATATATCTTAATTCTTAAATAGACGAATAACCTCTTACATCCGTAACTTGAATAAATCTTAACATTCTATTTGGATCATTGGTACTCATTGTTTACAAATTGTACTCCCTCCGGTTCACAATAAGTGATCAATTTGGCTTTTAGCACGCCCATTAAGAAAATACGAAATTTTATACAAAAATACCTACTATGACTAAACTACCCCTAATTAAACATTTAATGTGAGGAGTAAGAAAACTTTTTAGGGATATGTACATAGGGATTATTTTGTAAAAACAAATTGAATTCTTTCTTGATTACATAAGTGGATACTTATTTTGAACTAAAATGAAAAAGCAAATTGGTCACTTATTGTGAACCGGCGGGAGTATTGTATTATATTCTATCGTTTTATGAATACAATATTTGGATAGATATTATATCGTTTATTATTGTTAAATAACATTTTTGTTGTTTGGTTTGACTGTATCATACCGTACTGTAACTTACTGTACTGTAACTGATAAGCTTACTAAAATACCCTTAACTATTTTAAATATTAAATTTATCAAGAATTAGACATAAAAATAGTTTAAGAAAATATCTTTCTACTAATTTATCACCAATTATATAGCTTGAAAACAAGAGCAGAAACTGAAGAAAAAGATTAAATTTCATTAGCCAAAATAAATTCATAGAACGATGAAAAGAGACCAAAAAATGGATCCTAGAACTTGATATACTACACTAATCATGGTATACCAGTAATAATATATCAAGAATATGAGAATACTATGATTCAACAGTGATCATGGTATACCAATGTGTAGTATACCAATGTCACGACCCGGATTTCCTACCCTCGGGAGTCGTGATGGCGCCTACTAATGGGAGCTAGGCAAGCCAAATTTAATTACTTTTTCATTAAAGACATAATTCCTTTTAACAATTATCGGCAATAATACAAAGCAATGAAATTAAATAATAAGCGGAAGTCTCAATATTATAGAAAACTGAATAAATATGCGGAAAAACCTCAACAAAAGCCTCTACCCAAGACTGGTGTCACAGTTTCACAGACGGTCTAAGGATACTACACATAAAGGTCTGAAAGAAATAAACTCGACAATGTCTCCAGAAATACATGAAAGAAACAGGAATATAGATGAAAGGAGACGCCAGGTCCTGCGAACGCCTGCAAGGCTACCTCGGGTCTCGCTGGGCTGAAAGCCTGCTCCCACACTACTGCTGCTGCTGTCCGAAGCCTGGATATGTGCAAAATAGCACAGAGTGTAGTATCAGCACAACCGACCCCATGTGCAGGTAAGTGCCTAGCCTAACCCCGGCGAAGTAGTGACGAGGCTAGGACCAGACCACCAAATAAACCTGTGCAGATATATATATATATATACAAGTACAACGGAGACGTAGCAAGAAAATAACAATTTAAGCTGGGGAAGGGAGCATGCTTCAGGGGCAACAGTTAGAAATAGAATTTCAGGAATAATACAGCGTACATCTAAAATTTAACTTCTAGCAGTAAATGAAGAGATAAGGCAACTTTCATGTTCAACTCATCTTGTTGCAGGCGTGCAACCCGATCCCATTTCTCAATATCTCGTGGTAGGCGTACCACCCGCTCCCATTTCAATATCACTCGTGGTAGGCGTACCACCCGTTCCCATTTCAATATCACTTGTGATAGGCGTACCACCCGCTCGCATTTCAATATCACTTGTGGTAGGCGTACCACCCGCTCCCATTTCATTAAATCAACAGTTCCTCCAAAAGAAAATTTACTCTAACAAACGCAACAATTAATACGAGTTCTTAAGACAACAAGTACACAAAATTTATGATTCACTAAGGAAAATAAATAATGACAAAATAGCAATTAATTATAGATTATAAGGAGCAAATAGGCAATTTAACATTTAGTATGTCAAATGTCAAGTAGCAATTAAATCACATAAACATGTAGCAATTATAGCATAATTTCAAAGCATAATGTTGCACAAGGATATACATCGAGCCAATAATAACAAGTAACACGATAAAGGAAAATGCCAACATAAAGAATCTCAGTAACAGGGGAATCAGACAATTAATGCACTTGAACCGATAACAACCAGAAAATCAATAAATAGAAGTAAAGGACAACATAACTCAATTATCAGCAAAAAAATCAGGAAAATCAAAGACAAGTGCACGGCATCACCCTTCGTGCTTTTACTCTCTTTCCTCACATATAATCAATAGAATTGGCACGGAATGGTACATCGTGCGGCACGGCATCATCCTTCGTGCTTTACACTCTTTCCTCACAATAGCAAACAATGCACGGCATCACCCTTCGTGCTTTACACTCTTTCCTCACAATAAACAAACAATGCACGGCATCACCCTTCGTGCTTTACACTCTTCCTCACCCAAACAACAATCACAAATAAGGGCAAGGGAATAAACAAAATAATAATAGAAATTCCGGCAAGGGAACACAATAAAATAATTAAATCCCGGCAAGGGTACAACATCAATAATCTCAACGTCCCGGCAAGGGAATATATTCAATAATCAACAACGTCCCGGCAAGGGAATAGATCAATAACTCTTTCTCTTTCTTTCACTTTCATCACATAGTTCACATTAGCACTCGAGCCAATGCTCCAAAGATTTACTTATCTCATATACCTTCACAATTTGTATTTCAACTCGAGTCAACGCTCCACGAAGTTTAAAGATCACAATTCCTTTCACAAGCTCTTTACAACATATAGAAGTCATCAATTAAGTATGGAAGGTATAACAAAATCCAAACTATTCGCAAAATAAGGACTCACGGTCATGCTAGACACCAATGTATAGATACTCGTCACCATGCCTATACATCGTACTCGACAATCAACAAGTAGCAAATAAGACTCAACTCCTATTCCCTCAAGCTAGGGTTAGACCAAACACTTACCTCGATGCCTTGAACTCAACTCAAGCCTCCACTACGGCTTTACCCCGTGATTCTACCTCCAATCCGCTCGAATCTAGTCACAAGTCACTTAATTACTTTAATAAACACTAAATGAATCAATTTGAATGCATAAAAATGAATTTTCCAAAGTTTTTTCCAAAAATTCCAAAATCGCCCCCGGGCCCACGTGGTCAAAACCCGAGGTTCGAACCAAAACCCGGTTACCCATTCCCCCACGAATCCAAATATATGATTTGTTTTGAAATCGGACCTCAAATCGAGTTCCAAATCCCCAATTTTAGAAAAACCTAGGTTCTACCTAGAAAAACCTAGGTTCTACCCAAAACCCCCAATTTCACCCATGAAAATCATTGATTCTAAGTGGAAAACATGCTAAATTATGTTAATGACTGAAAGAATTAAGTAAAAATCGACTTACAAATGATTTGGAAGAAGTTTTGTTATTGAAAAATCGCCTATGGAGTTTGGGTTTTGAAAGAATGGTGAAAAATGATGAAAATTCGACTAAGTATAAAATTTGCTGGGCCTCAGATGTGGGAAATGCGAACAAGGGTTCGCAAAAGGTATGGGAATTGCGAAGGTACTGTTCGCATTTGCGAACTCTGCCAAGGATTAAGCACTTCGCAATTGCGAGCCCAAAGTCGCATTTGCGACCGGCTCAATTCCGCAATTGCGAACCCAATGGTCGCATTTGCGACCCCAGTGCACTATACCCTTTCCTCGCATTTGCGATGCCGGGCTCGCATTTGCGAGGCCTGCTTCGCAAATGCGAAAATTGTAGGACTGAGTGTACCAGCTTTTCTCTAAGTTCAAAATGCACTCCGGCACCTATCCAAAACTCACCCGAGCCCTCGGGGCTCCAAACCAATATGCACACAACCTCAAAAACATCCTACGGACTTATCCGTGCGATCAAATTGCCAAAATAACATCATAAACATCGAATCAAGCCTCAAACCTCATGATTTCTTCCAAATATTCATAAAACATCAATTTTCCATTTTAAGTCCGAAACACGTCAAACGACGTCCGTTTTCAACCAAACTTTACAGAAAGCGCTTAAACCATATATAAGACTTGTACCGGGCGCCGGAACCAAAATACGGGCCCGATACCACAGTCTTTTAATCAAATTTTATTTTCAATTTTCTTAATTATTTCCAGAAAATAATTTCACACAAAAATTCATTTCTCGGGCTTGGGACCTCGGAATTCGATTCCGGGCATACGCCCAAGTCCCATATTTTCCTACGGACCCTCCGGGACCGTCAAATCACGGGTCCGGGTCCGTTTACCCAAAATGTTGACCGAAGTCAAATTTATTCATTTTAATATCAAAATTTAGCATTTTTCTCACAGAATTTATATTTAAGCTTTCCGGCTATGCGCCCGGACTGCGCACGCAAATCAAGGCAACCCCAAATGAGGTTTTCAAGGCCTCAGAAGCACAGAATGAGTAAGGAAACAAGTGATGACCCTTTGGGTCGTCACAACCAAGAAAATTAGGTATATTGTTTAACTTACTCAAATAAAGTATACCATGATTCAATAGTAATCATGGTATACTGTGTGGTATACCAAGATCTTGAAAATACCATTTAATATAAACAAATAAAATATATCATAATTTAATAGTGATCATGGTATAGTATATATTATACTATATAGTATACCTAGAATATTAGAAATAACATTTAACTTACTCAAACAAAGTATATCATAATTCAACACTAATCATTGTATATTACGTAGTATGCCAAGAATCTAGAAATACCATTTTTAAAAATTCATATCTATTTTTACTAAAAGTAAGATGTGATTTTTTAATTAATTTTGTGTACAAATAAAAAATTAGTACATAAATTATTGTAACGAACAATTAAAAAAAATTCACTGTTTTTTTCTTGAGTACTAATCAAAAGCGAGAAAAATATTTTTTAACTTCTCGAATTTTACAAATAATAATAATATTTTATTCACGTTTAAAAGAAAAAAACTTGATATTCCAAAAATAATAAAGCAAAAAAAATTAAAAGTATGTCACTATAATTAAATCAAGTAACAAGAAAAAAGACGGGACGGGGGGGGGGGGGGGGCAAGTATAAAAAAGGAAAAACAAAAGGTAAAGAAAGTCAAAACAAAGACAAGAAGGCAATGTATAACTTAAGGAGTAGCTGCAGCTCGAATGAGTTAACATTTTTTCTATTTTTTTAGTGTGTGTTTCTTCCAACTATTCCTTATTTTTTCTTTTTTGTTTAGAGCACATGGCTAACATCATCTTTACACATTTCATACTTTTTCTTTCCTGCCTAATAGCTTTGGGTTAAGCACGGGTAAATAGGTAAAATGAGGGTAGCGACCGGAATTATTTTGCTCTGCTGGAGCATTTTTGTCCTTTTCCCTTCATAAAATGGGACTTTTCGTTGTTACGGAGTAATGGATTTAACAAATATAATACAGTAAATTTTAAATAAACTGTATGGGTCAAAATCTGACCACCAGATGGTTATCATTAAAGGGGACGATAAGAGGTCGACCCAGCCACGGTCGTGCCCACGAGGCGTAGTGACGACGAGTACCACGGTTCCTGCCAGGATCAAGCCGTTAGAAAGCTTACATCGCAAAACAAGTTTAATGTTTGGGCAAGTAATGAAGGACCCAATCATGAGAAAGCACGCCGGTCAAAGACCGTTGGATAAAAGGGAAAAATTTATTAGTATATATATAGGGAGGCAGGAGACCATTACTGGGCTCTCTCGGGATCCAGATCTGGCTACAACATTTATAGTCATCGTTACGGAACCAGCAAGGGGGAATCTCTTAGTTATCAACAGTTTTCTCTCTTTTCCTTCTGTGCTCTTACGATTATGATGCAAAACCGTCATAGATGTAAGTTTATCATTTCCATTTGATGTATGATAATCATCTTAAGCAATATTAAATCAGCTTGTTCTTCTCCGATTTTTGTACTCAATATGTTTTGATCTAGAGTTAATTATGTTTGACTAAGATTTACCTTCTATCTCTCTATAGTAAAGGGTTTAACAATTTTTTGGTTAAACATAAACAATCAAAACAAATATTTTTTTGAAATAACAATACCATACAATGGCCAACAACCATCCAAACAAGCTTAAATGAATTAATAATTTGCATCTCATTTATTTTTCGCAACCCCACCCCGTAACATCACTACGCAAAGTTTTTCCTGATCTGCCCCTTAAACCAAAATGAGAACTCTAATGACGTTTGGTTTAAAAGGTTTTGAAATTACTTTCCAATTTGTACATAAACAAAAGTTAATTTTTTCCCCTTTGTTGGGGGTGGTGGCGGGGAGAAGAAAGAAAAGAAGATTCATTTAAAGGTGTGGCCTAGTGGTGAACGAAGTAAGTTAAGAATCTTGAGGTCCATGTTCAAATTTCAATGGAAGAAAAAGGTGATTTCTTTCTATATATATTCAAGGATTAGTAGATAAATTTACATGATATCTGTACTAGTAAGAGATAACAGATATTCGACGAAATTAGTAACACAAGATGACCCGAAACCAATATTGCAAAAAAAAAAAATAAAAAAAATTCAACCATTATATTATATATATTATAGATATTTGTATTAAGCCATACAAGGAAAATATTGGAATATTGTGTGGCGCAATTTAGGCGCCTGCCAACATGGATAGTGGGGTTAGTAGAGAGGCAACAGCATGGGGTTTAAATTCCAATTGCTCAGAAAATATAAATTTATAATATATAGTATTATTATATGATTTGTGTGATACTGATAAGCTAAGCAGTACTAAAGTTACATGTGCTGGATTTGAATTCTTTATAAGCTGCTACCTGTTTAATTAAATGATAATTCATGTTGCAAATTTTGAGTTGAGTGAGTGACAAAACTGCCAATATTCAATAGTTTGCATCACTTTACAGTACTTAAAACATCATATAATACAGCTCATTATTTCTTTAATTAGACTAATGTTTTTCTTTTTTGTAATTCTTTAAAAGTTATAGAGAAGCTTGGAATACTTTTCAGTACGAGCCTATAGAAATGGCTTCAATTTAGAAGTTGGAATGTTAAATGGTAGTCAAGGAGATTGTTAGCAAATTATTGCTCCCCTCCTAAAATGAGTGACAGATTATCTTTTGTATTTAGAAATAATAAAAACATTTTTAAAAAACCATAATAAGGAAACAGTTTGTCTCTGATAGTAATAGTACCGTCTAGAATGATATACAATTAATGGTGCATGCGAACCTATGGTCTTTGTCAAATTACGTATTTTATATTAAAAAAAATTCTAAAAATTAATCTAATATTATCCGTTGGTTCTCATACTCCAAAAAGACTAAATAGTGCACTTAATTAAAAGCTGAGTTATTTACCTAAACGATCCGAGACCAATTATTATTTAATATTTTTTTAATGGTTCACAAGTCCTAAATCTGCTATTAAGAATATTGAGATATTGATAATATGGAGTTGGCCACCAATACCATCTATTGTCCAATAAAAAGACAAAAGGAAGGAAGTTGGCAAGACCAGCCTACTCTGGCCACCTTCTTTGTATTAGCAGAAGGAGGGTGCTTGGTGAATACAAAGGAATGTGATGTACTAAAAATAGAATCATCTCAATATTTGTTCTTGATTTTAATGGAACTCTAGTGTGGAACTAGTGAAGTTTAGGTGTCAAAATACTTCAAGAAAAATATTTGAATTTATTCATCTACTTTCGAGCTTTGGAGCCTCAAGAAAGGAGAGCCTTGGAGCAATGATAAAGTAGTCTTCAGGTGACCTGCAGGTCACAGGTTCGAACTGTGAAAGCAGCCACTAATTTTTGTATTAGGATAGGTTATCTATATTATACCCCTTGGGATGCGGCCTTTCATCGGCTGCATGAATGCGAAATTCCTTGTGCGTCGGGCTGTCATTTACTCATCTACTTTTGAGTTATGATTTAAAATTACCCTCTATTTTATATTTCAAGTTGAATCTCTATTAGGATTAGAGACAAATACGAGACGATTTACTGATAGCCATACGTACGTAATAAAATACTATTCAAATTGCAAGAAAATTAGGGAGTGGGGCAAGTTCCTGGTAGTCACATGAAAGACTGTGAGACCAAAACCAAAGATTGTTCAAACTTCAAACTTCAACTATCCCCCACCATTTTATTTTTTTTGGTCTAAAACCCACCATATATTATTATCATTGTATGCCTGCCTCTTCAAATATTCTATTTATCACATCTCCAAAAAAATAAAGCAAATCCCAACGTGCTCCAAAGCTTCTTTTATTCCTTCATCTTTCTTTCTTTCTCCATTTTCCAAATTCTCACTTCTCTATAGTTCTATTCACTACATGAAAAATGAGATTTTTGACACCAAAACTCTACACCATCTTCATCTTTTTCTATTGTCTTCAATCCATATCTCAAGCCAAGTTAAAAAAATTCGAAAAACAATATGGAGATCCCTTTGACCATAAATATATTCCAATCTTGGAAATTAAAGAACCAGCACAAATCAGCAACCAAGCTCTACAAGTAACTCCAGATACAGCCAACTCTCATTACAACATGTTCAATAATTCAGGTAGAATTTTCTTGAAGCAATCCTTCAAATTATGGGAAGGTGACACGTCATCAAAAGATAGTAGAGTTGCATCTTTCAACTCTTCATTTCTTGTAAATATTTACAGGCTAGATAATAAAACTGCAGCTGAAGGTTTAACTTTCTTGATTTCTCCTGATTTGGAATTGCCACCAAATAGTCAAGGGCAATATTTAGGGTTGACAAATGCAAGTACTGATGGGAAATTTATTAATAGAGTTCTCGCGGTTGAGCTCGATACTTTTAAGCAAGATTTTGACATTGATGATAACCATATTGGGATTGATATTCATAGTATTAAATCTATAAGGTCTGAATCTTTAACCAAACATGGAATTGAACTTTCTCCAATTGGTGCAAGATTTTACAATATTTGGGTACAATATGATGGTATCAAGAAAGTTCTTGATGTGTACATAGTAGAGCAAACTGAGAAAAATGGCGCAACCCCACCTAGGCCAAAGGATCCAATATTATCACATGATCTTGATATAAGAGATGTTGTGAATCAAGAATCATACTTTGGATTTTCTGCTTCAACAGGGAATTTTAATCAATTGAATTGTGTGTTGAGGTGGAATTTGACAGTTGAGTATTTTCAAGAAAAAAATCAATCTTTAACTATTGGTTTAGGTGTTGGGGTTCCATTATTTATTCTATCCTTGATTTTGGTAGCATATTTAGGGTACTATTACTACAAGAAAAGGGTTACTAGGTCAGAGTCAAATATACTTGGTGCACTTAAGAGTTTGCCTGGAATGCCTAGAGATTTTGATTTTAAGGAATTGAAGAAATCTACTAATAATTTTGATGAAAAGAATAAGCTTGGTGAAGGTGGATTTGGAGTTGTATACAAAGGGAATTTAGTTGGTGAAAATTTAGAAATTGCAGTGAAATGGTTTTCAAGGGAAAGTATGAAAGGTCAAGATGATTTCTTGGCTGAGCTTACTATTATCAACCGTCTGCGGCATAAACATCTTGTCAAATTGCTTGGTAAGTAATTTTTACTGTATTTTTACTTTTAGTATTAAGGAAAACTTGGCATAACGCTAAGAGTTGTTGTCGTGTGATTAGAAAATCACGAGTTTAAGCCTTTAAAACATGAGTTGAATTTTGTTAACATGGCGCATGAATTTCATCTCTTCTTAAAAATAAGTCTTTTCTATATGATAGTGGAAATTTCTTTTAGAGCTTTCATGACAGCGTCAAAAATGGTGTGCGCATTGCTTTTGCAACAGTTTGAAAGTGACAATATTTTTTACAACTAAGTAGGCATTTGGACATAAAAATTATATTTTTGAAAAAAAGTAGTAGTATTTGAAGTTAAGTTGAGAAATGGTATTTGAAATCTGAAATTATATTTGGACATGCATTTCACTTGAAAAAATGTTGCAGTTTTGTGAGTGGAGAAAAAAAAAATTCTGAAGCAAAATTTTCAAAAACTTGCATAATCTCATGAACACATTTTAAAAAAAAAAAAATTGAAAAAGAAAAAAAAAATTATAGACAAACGGGGCCTAAATCTTGCTTCTAATATTTCTTAAGGATTTGGTTCTTGTCATTTGTAAGCATATTTATATTATAAATTCTTGTCGCGTAAAATTCTAGATATATATGTACATATATGTTGAAATTATCCATATATTTTACCTGAAAACCTTAAGGTTTGTTTGGTACGAGGGATAAGGGATAATTAATCCTGAGATTAAATTTGAGATGAGTTTATACCACGTTTGTTGGAATAAAGTTGCGATATAAATAATTCCGGGATTAGTTATCTAGAGATTGTAATGTTATTTTTGTCCCTATGGGAGGGTGGGATAACTAAACCCGGAATAATTAATATTGGGATAACTTATTTCAACAACTAATAAATGACTCATGTGTGATGGGCACTGGTTGAACAGTTCTCTCATATGCCTCGCTACCTTTAAATTTTGGGTCCGCCTCTGATAACTTTGATGTCAAAAGTTGGTCAATAGTGGATAGGATTGAGGAGTAATCGAGAGAACAATTATAAAAGCAAAAATATTGAATTATCTTTCTTTCCAGATGAAATAAAGAATCCTATAGAAAAAGACTTCATTGATGTGATTGGAGAAAATGGTCCAAATCTTTAAAACGAATAAAATATATCTAAAGCCAAACCTTTGTAGGGTATGATCACTCGAATGCAAGGGCTACTTTTGCTAGCCTAACTAATAATTAATACCCTCTTGGAGAAAAAAATCCAAAATTTAATAATAACAGACATGTTAAATTCTTAGCTGGAAAATAGAAGAGCACTGATTCATTCCCTTTTGTATCTTTTTTTGCTTTTTCTACCAGCAATATCAAACATAGCCCCACATCAATTTCTCTACTAGTAGTTCTCATATTCGAGCTTTGAAAATGAAGTAATTCCTAATAGGAAATGCTTTCCTCATAAATTAGTCATATACATAGCAAATTTGAATTAGTCGGGCTAGTAGTTTTCAAATATTATTTGGTTAAGCCCCAAATAAATAAATAAATAAAAACATTGAACCCACAATCTTTTGTTCTTATGTGAAAGCTTATAAATGTGCCCAAGATTAGTCTTTAATCATGGTTTTGAACAGGACTTTTCGTTTGTGGAATCCTTAAATACTAGCTTGTCCTCATTTTTGTTTTAAAGTCTGCTTTTTTTTTTTCCTTGGATATCCTGTGTTTATAAGGACTTTATTTAAATTGTGTACATATAAGCAATGAGGTTCAATCTTTTTGCTGACCATTAATATATATGATTATTAGCACATAGTCAAAGGGGTATCCAGTGTAGAGACTACGGGTTTATCTGTACCAATAGTTTTCGTTCATACTATATATGTATTTTTGCCCAAAAAATTTATTAATTATGTGTAAATAATAAATTCAGAACGCATTAAATTAAATGAGATATGATAGAATAACGAATCTGAACCCATAAAATTCAACTCCTGAATATATCTTTGACCATAGTCAAAGCAATTTTTTGTGAAGAATCAAGGAAGCTTCGTTGGAAAATCAACCTTCATTCAAATGTCAATTATTGTGACAAATTTGGTATTATCTAAAAGTTAATATCAACATCATTGCCACTGAATAGGACATTTGCTTCAAAATGCAATCAACTGGTAAAGTTGTTGTCATGTAATCAGGAGGTCACGGGTTCCAGCCGTGAAAACAACCTCTTGCAGAAATGCAGGGTAATAGCCTGTTTGGCCAAGCTTTTGGAAGGAAAAAAAGTGCTTTTGAGGAGAAGCAAAAGCAGTTTTGGAGAAGCAGAAAAAAGTAGCTTCTCTCCAAAAGCACTTTTCTAGAAGCACTTTTGAGAAAAATACACTTAGAAGCAGTTTTCAAAAGCTTGGCCTGTTGGCCAAACACTAATTACTGCTCAAAAGTGCTTTTCAAATTAATTAGCCAAACACAAACTACTTCTCACCAAAAGCACTTTTTTAAAAAGTACTTTTGAGAAAAGCACTTCTCAAAATAAGCTGAATTTAGAAGCTTGGCCAAACGGGCTATAAGGCTGCATACGATAGACCCTTGTGGTCCGGCCCTTCCCGGATCTCGCGCATAACGGGAGCTTAGTGCATCGGACTGCCCTTTTTGCCTTTCTAGCAGACTTTTATTGACTTTCAAGCAAATTACTGTGCAACTTCAAGCTGATGAGAACAGCAATACAGACATAAGCATCTTACAATCATATATTATTGTAACAGGATGGAGCCACAAGCATGGGAAGCTACTACTTGTATATGAGTACATGCCAAATGGTAGCCTTGACAAACACCTTTTCTCAGGTCCAGATAAAAAGCCACTCAGCTGGCAAGTCAGGTACAAGATTGTTTCAGGCGTCGCCTCAGCCTTGCACTATCTGCACGACGAGTTTGAGCAGAAAGTGGTCCATCGTGATCTTAAGGCGAACAATATCATGCTTGACTCCAACTTCAATGCACGCCTCGGTGATTTTGGCCTGGCACGAGCACTTGACCACGAGAAGACCTCGTATGCTGAGGCCGAGGGTGTGCTTGGCACGATGGGGTACATTGCACCAGAGTGTTTTCACACTGGAAAAGCCACTCAACATTCTGATGTATATGCATTTGGAGCAGTGTTATTGGAACTAGTATGTGGCCAAAGGCCTGGAACTAAAGTTAATGGCTTTCAACTATTTGCCGATTGGGTTTGGTACTTGCATCGTGATGGCAGAATCCTCGAAGCTGTTGACACGAGTCTCGGGGATGATTATATAGCTGAAGAAGCAAAGAGATTGTTACTTCTTGCTTTGGCATGCTCTCATCCAATTGCTAGTGAAAGGCCTAAAACACAGACGATAGTTCAAATTATATCAGGGTCAGTACCAGCACCAGAAGTTCCACCATTTAAACCAGCATTTGTGTGGCCTTCTATGGTGCCAATTGACATTGATATAGACTCGAGTCTTGTCGATACGATATCCATTACAACTCCTCAGTTCAGTTCAGGAAACAACAGCGTTGAGTATCAAAGCAAGTAGAACTAGCACCATAGCTAGGCACTTTTATGGTGTAGTTATACTTTTTATAAACAACTATTACCAACAGAAAAAAACTGGTTTTGCTTTCCTGTAATTATGTTCTCTGGTGAGGCTGACAAAGATTTTCTCCTGTTTTTTCCTTCTTGTTTTTTTTTTTTTGCTTGCTTTTGTTTTCTGTAATGACAAGAACAGAAGCAACTCATGTACATTTCTTTAATCCAGTCCTTACGTTAACTTCCATCCTATATTTTGTTCCCTATTTATGATCTTACTGATTTCAAGTGAACCAACATAAGTTTGTCAAGAGAGATTGGACCATATACATGTCCCCATATATTCCACATATGCAAATTAAGATCAAGCAGAGGGTATATTGAGGATATCTTACTACTGAAAAAGGCTTTCACAGGCAGGGCAAAAGCTAGAGTATCGGCCACAAATTCAACCGAACACAGTAGCATTGATTCAAACTAAGCCTGTTAATCGGGCCGAGCTGCCCGTTCACAGCCCCGGTTCGACCCGGTAGCCCGGGTCAGCCCGGTACGGTAGGGGGGTGGGGACGGGATGGGGATGGTTGGGCAGGGGTCCGGGCTAGAACGAGCAATTTTTGGTAACCGGTGCATCAGAACCCGGTTAGCCCGGTTATCCGTTACGGGATTTTTACCGGGCTACAACCCGGTTACCGTTACAAAATTCTTTTTTTGTTAAATTCTGGACCCTTGCCGACGGTCAAATTCAAAAATGACCATTGGGCAACGGCTATTTTTTGCAGAAATGGCCATTTCGGCCTACCCCATAAGAAAATACGACCCCCCCCCCCCCACACACACACACCTAATAATTGATAAATTACAATTTTAACCTTTTAAAAACTATAAATAGTCCCCCTTCTTCTTCATTTTTTTCTCACAATTTACTCTCTTAATACTCTAATTCTCTCTTGATAATATTGATTATTGCTCTTAAAATTCTCAATTACTTATTATTTCAAGTTTCATCAAATATTTACTTTAGTAGTTTAGTCACTACAAAACTATAATTATCAAATATCAAGTATTCAAGTGAAGTGTGGTATCAAGTATCAGTCTATCAATTGAAGTTTGATATCAATAATTTAGTGCGGCACCCGGAATCCCGGCACACTCGTTCCATCTCTTTCTCTTCTTTGGTGTATTTTTATTTTATTATTTGAAATTATTAATTTAATTTCTTAATCTAATTTGCATAATGGATATATTTAGAGCAGCCAAAAAACCATGCACTAGTAGGGGTTGTAGTAGTAAGAAAACTTCTAAAAAATCAAGAGGTGGTGCTGGTTCTTCTAGTAGCTTTACACATATTTCTGAAAGTTCACCTGAAAATTTAAATGTAGATTATGAGCGACTTCAAGAAAATTATGGTATAGATGATGATTTAGATGATAATTTAGATGATATTCAATCACCTGATAATCTTGTAACACCATAAGTTACACCTGGCAATGCTAGTCAAACTCAAAATACTAGGGGTGGAGGTCACGGTAATACAGGTAGGCCTCCCCTCCCTATTAAGAGGAATCGGAGATTAAGAAGTAAGTGTTGGAATTTTCTTCGAAAGACTAGTAGAAGATAAAAATTATATAAGATGTCTAATTTGTAAGGAAGTTTATAAACATGAGACCGGTAAGGGAAGGGGAACGGGGCAACTTCGTAGGCACATGGTAGATAACCACCCTATTGCATGGGGTGCTGATGAAGAAGGTGGTCAATAAAAACTTAACCTGGGTGCTGGCGGTTTAATGGGTAAATACAATGCAGTGAATGATAGGGAAGAATTAGCTAAAATGATTGTTTTAGGTTGTTTACCTTTTAGTTTTGCTGCTTCACCATATCTTGTTACTTATATTCAAAGAATTTATAACTCTTTGTTTAAAGGTATTCCTAGAAGTACTTGTAGAGCTGATATCTTTAGGCTTTTTGGACAATATCAGACATATATCCGTTATTTATTCGCTAGTCTTTCTTGTAGAGTTTCTCTTACTTCTGATATTGATCGTGATGTAAATGGAAATGATTATTTGACTGTTACATGCCATTGGATAGATGATAATTTTGTATGCAAAAACTTATTATTGCTTTTAAATATGATGGAGATCAAAGTCATACTGGTGCATTTATAAGAATACTATCCATGAAGTTGCTATATTTTATAATCTTGCAGAAAAAGTTTTGTGTATGTCATTTGATAATGATTCTAACAACAATGCTGCTATTACAATATTAAAATTGCATCTACACCCATCACTTCCTGAAATATTTTATGACAGATGTGCATGTCATATTTATAATTTAATTGTGAAGAGTGGTCTTGAATTATTTAGAGATGAGATCAATTTAGTTAGAAGAGTTGTTGGTGTAATTCAAGCAAATAACAGAAGTGCTAGATTAAATGCATTTAAGGAAAAATGTGTACAATATGGACTAAAACCAAGACTCATTCCTGAGAAATAGTTACTAGGTGGGATTATACTTTTTTATTCTTAAGATGTTATAAATATAAAATGCCTATAATTGAAGTTGCTAATTCTCATTGTATCGATCCTAGCCGTTTGTTAACATCTAGAACTTGGGATGTCATTGAAGATGTTGTAAAATTTTTACAAAAATTCTATGTGGCTACACTTGAGTTTTCTGGAGCTTATTATCCTACTATTGCAAATGGTTTAGTTCATATCGCCGAAATTTCTCTTTTACTCCATAATTTGAAGAAGAAATAAGGATATACTTCTGTTGTTGAATATATGCAAGATAAATTTAAAAAATATTTCTACTCAATTCCCCCTATTTACCTAATTGGTGCTATTTTAAACCCTTCTATCAAAATGGCCACTTGTCGCCAATTAATCATTGATTTATATGTTTATATGGATATTGGACCCACTGAAACTCTTATAAGAATAATAATAGTATCAATACTAACACTAATACTAATATTAATATTAATACTAATGATAGTAGTAGTAACAATTATAATAAATATAATAGTAAAAATAGGGTATTCAGTTTATTAGTAACTTAAAAAAGCAAGAAAATTTATTAAAATAAAGGAGGGAAAAAATTGGATGTCAAAACTGGGTTGGTGGAGGAGCAATCGGTTTTCCTGTTCTTTTGGCCATGGCTCGAGACGTGCTAAATGTGCCGATTTCAACAGTCGCATCAGAGAGCTCATTTAGCCAAGCAAGGCAGCAACTAGGAGATACCCGTCATTCATTGGGCAGCAATGCTTTGGAAATTCTAGTGTGCTTCAGAGATTGGATAAGATCAGAACGGCGAAATCAAGGCGTGAAGAGGTAGATGAAGCGGAAGACCAAGAAATTGGAGATATAATGGTTTATGGTTCCGATTCAAGCAATGCCGAAAACTAAGAACCTCATGTTGACATGGATGAACTTACAAAAATGATGCAAAGCATGTGATGTACTCTTTCTGTTTTTTTATAATTGTTGTAAACTTTTAATTTGCAAGTTCAAAAATAAAAAATCAAAATACAACTTGCAAATTAATTTGAAGTATTATTTATTATTCAATGAAAATATAAAACAAAAGCCTTCGGAGTTTAATCCTTACATATTGCCTATTGGTCTTATTAAATAATTTTTTGTAGCCACTTACTTTCAAATTTCAATCTTAAAATTTTAAAACTCAAATTTCAAATTTAAAACTTCAAAGTTTAAAGTTTAATTCTAAGCCTTAAAAGTTTGCAAACACTTAAGTATCAACAACATTGAATAGCCCGGCCCGTTCCGGACCCGTTAAGCCCAAACCCGGGCAGGCCCACCCAAACCCGAAAAATCCCAGCCGCTAACAGCCCGGAACCCCAGCCCACTAATCATCCCGGAACGATAATCGGACGGGCTATTTTTTTCCGTGTCCAGCCCGCTCGTTTAACACCTTTAATTCAAGAGAAATTTTCATAAAGCACTATCTTTTAGTGGTAATTAGCTATCTATAGACACCATTTGCTATATTACGGATTGTAGATACGTTTTCTGTTGTTATAAGATGTATTAGATGTATTTAAGCTACTGTATTCATGAATACAGTAGCAAAAATAGGCGTGAATCGGGGAAGTCCAGCTACTAATCAGTTGTTGTATTCGAGTGTATTCGACTGTATTCATGGCGTGAAACATGGGATTACAGCTGGACAGATTATTGTATTCGACTGTATTCACGGCGTGAAACAGGGGATTACATTGTTTTTAAACGGAAAGTGAATCAATTAACATAATAGACTCCTAATATAACTCGACAAACTCAATTATAACACACAAATTTTGTATTTCCAGTTATAAAAAAGATTCTCAACCAAAAAATACCCAAAAACATAGCAATCTTTAGAGAAATTATATAATACATCTGAATACACAAATTATATTAATTAAAAAAAATATATGAATACATTCATGGCATATAGCGAGGCAGTGAATACAATGAAATACATAGAATACAGCGGGATACATTGAAATACAATAAAAAAAAAAGACAGTGAATACAATGAAATACATGGAATACAGCGAGATACATTGAATTACAATGAAAAAAAAGACAATGAATACAATAAAATACATGAAAATACAGCGTGATACGTTGAAAATACATTGAAATATATTAACAGAAAATCAAGTTGCTCGGCCCCAAACTCCGTCGTCTTTGTTCAAAAGCAAACCCTAATTTCCAGCGAATCCGTCGTCGAGCAAAAACCCTGAATACTGTCTCTTGACACTCTGACCGACCCGTGTTCCTTGAAAGGTTTTAGGGTTTTAGGAAATTTAATTCAATTCTGGATTTAATCAAATGATAAGCATCTGCTTATTTGCTCAGAAGATTCGGTTTATCACCTCAATCACTTACTGCTGCTCTAATCCAAAGAAATTCCCCAATTTTAATATCTTGAAGATGACGGAAGTTGAGAAAGGTTCGTGGGTTTGTTGTGTTGTGCGCGCCGATCGGAGGCTTCATCTCCTTTAGATTCCATTTGGGTTGCACAAAATTGAGGGGAAAAGTTAGAGAATTCTTCGTGGTATACCAGGCAAAATCACCGTTTGTGACTAATGGTAGGTGATGTGGGTGAGAGGAATTTTGATATTGAGCATCGTGTTTTCAGGGAATGGGGGAAGAGAATGGCATGTATCAAAGTAGAGAGAGAAAGAAAATAGTGTAACTGAATAGCGTATTTAGTGGCTTAGGGGTAGGAGGTAACCAAAATTAGATATTTTGCTATAAACATTAAAAGGTATCTATAGAATATAATTTTTTTAAATGATATTTATTTAAAATAAATAAGGTGTTAAACTTTGCTATATGAGGTAAAAATTCCTTAATTCAAACCATGTATGTCGTTAAAAATTCATTGAATATGTATAAATTATTAATTTAAAACCCAACAACTTTAAAGGACTAAAATTTCAAATCCATAAACTTCAAATCCTAGTTTTGCTCGCAAGAATGGAACATTATCAAGCACCCTTTACTACTTTGGATAGTATTTATGGTTCTACCCTTTTCTTAGCAATTGGGTTTTCATGTGATTACAAGTAAGTTTCTCGATCACATGTGGTATTCACCAACATCTTGGTCCTCTGGTCAAGGAGCAACACGTTGGTTTTGAAGCAGCTGCATGGTACTGGCGTTTTTGTTCTGGAGAATCGTTGAATGCTTTGTTTCAGAATGGATAATCTACACTAGTAAGTAACAAATGCACTCACAAAAGTTTTAACTGCATCGACAAGTTTACATCTTCGAGATTCTCAGTCTAAATAATGTCTGTCTTGAGCTTGAGTACAGTGATTAAGATTAACTCATACAACAGCACCGAAATACAAAATGGGAGATGGATTAAATCTCTACTAGAGAAAGAATTACGCCATACAATTGAGACGGGATTAATTAGGCCAACGCTAAAGAAGCCAGGAAACACGGTATGAAATTTGAGACATCTGAGCTCATGGGGAGCAGAGACTTGGAACCACACTTTCTTTATCGAACGATGACAACAGTCAGTACTCAAGTGATCCTATAGATGGCAATCCAGACATGAAGTCCCGACCATCAGCACTATTACTGTTCATCCTTTCAAGTGAACCACGGTTTAAGGATTCAACCTCTTCCTTCCCCAGTTTCTGCACATCCTCGGGTGAAAGAATTTTGATATACCAGACATTGTTGACAAATGCCCTGAAAATAACATGCCAGAAATGGAAAAAGATGAATACCATGTCTTGGTTTCTGATAAATGATGTAAAAAGCCATTTTCTGAAAATTTTACTGCACCACAGGGAATAAATCAGACAAAGGTACTAGAATTGACATATAATCAGCCAGCGGCGGAACTACAACTAACGAAGGGTGGTCAATTGGGCAGATATTACTTTACATATATAGAAAGGAAAAAAAAGGCAGCCCCTTGTACTAAGCTCCCGCTATGCGCGGGGTTCGGGGAAGGGCCGGACCACAAGGTTCTGTTGTACGCAGCCTTACCCTGTATTTCTGCAAGAGGCTGTTTCCATGGCTCGAACCCATGATCTCCTGGTCACATGACAGCAACTTTACCAGTTACGCCAAGGCTCCCCTTCACTTTATATATATATATATATATGTGTGTGTGTGTGTGTGTATTAAATCTTTAACACTATTACCAAAATTTCTGGTTTCGCTACTGGAATCAGCTACCACTACTAGGGGTGTCAATGGTTCGGTTCGGCCTTACTATACCAATTTTTCGGTTATTCTATTACGTATAACCAAAATTAAACTTTCCGAAACCATCCCAATCATGTCGGTTTCTCTTCGGTATCGGTACGGTTCGACTAATTTTTGGTATTTTTTTAAATGTCATGTAAAAGTCGCTAGTAAAAGTAATGCAATAACATACATACTTTTATTGGACTTAGCAAAACTCTCTAGACAGTTTTACTGTTTAAATGGTGATAAATTAAGAAAACATGAAATATGGCCATAGTATAGATCCATCAACTACTCTACAATAGCGTAAAAGAAACTAAGCAAAGACAAAGAAAAAATAAATCACACGAGTAGAAAGATATTAACCAAGTTGGGACTCAAGAATAAAGTCTATAGAAGATTAAATATTCAAAAAGATAAATCTAAATCATACAAAAGGAAACATATTCAATATATTGTAGTTTGCTACTCATAATCGCTAGAATACTTTGTATCTTGCTAGTGAATATGCTGAAAATAATTTACTTTCAGTAGGAGTAACATAATAGGTTTGGGAAGTAGGATTTTGATTTTAATTACTTGTTAGCTTGTAATCAATTTTATAATTTCAAAGGTTAAGGAAAAATTTAATGCTTTATTATTTTTAAACTTAGTATGTAAAAATATTTTTCACATGTAAATTTATTCGATATGGTTCGGTATTTTTTCGGTTTATTTTCATAAAATAAAAAACCTACCCTAATTATCGGTACGGGTTGTAAATTTATAGAAAAACCTACGGTTTTATTAAAAGAAAACTAAAAATCGGTTCGGTGAGGTACGGTTCGGTCGGTTTAGTCGGTTTTTAAATATCTATTGACACCCCTAACCACTACCAAACATCCAAATACCCAATGATTAAAGTAAATAGGAGCACGGAAAAATGACATGTGAATGGTACGAGGACTGAAAGCATAATGTAAAGCCCGCTCGTAATGGGGTACTTACTCCCATGGGTCGTCTCCAAGGAGAAGGACATCATTCTCCCTGTCAACAAATACAAGCTGCCAGCCTGATCTTTGAGGGTCTTCAAGGAACCCTTCGATCCCGAACATCTGTCCCAGTTCCTGCCGTAGCTCATGATAGCTGTTGAACCGGGTGATATCCAGTGACCTCCCAACAGACCCTGATTTGTAAACCTGCATAGAAAAAACAGCTTTATCCACATAATAGTCATATACAAGAAAAAGTCAATGAAATGCATAAGCGATACATCAGAACTAGCATGCACCTTGACAAATGTACGGGTCGCATTTAGTGGATCAACTTGTCCTGCATTATGCAACAAGTCTGAAGAGTCTTGCACATAACCATATAGAGAATTCTGAAATCCAGAAGTCCCTAGGGGCATAGCGGACATATCCGCATCAATTGATGCAGTAGAAACATTGGACACAGTTGTCGGGAGGAGAAGCCCTGAAGAATCAACATTAGCACCAAAAAGATTTTGATTTTGGGCATCTAAGCTACAAGTTTCCTGTGAAGTGGAAGTATCTTTCCCATATGCCGGGAGTGAGGATGAGTTGGAGCCAGCATTCAATTCTGAATGCCCAAATTTTGACATCCAAGATTTTTGAGGCGGCTGCTCCATGATCACAGACTGCTGACCAATGCTATTAAAATTTAAAAAGTTACTACTTCCTTCCGAACATAAAGAACCTAGCCCCGTTGGAATGACCGATGGAGCAATAGAAGCTGCAAACTTAGAGTTCGGATCTGCGAAATCCGGCTTTGAAAATGACTGAGAAGGAATGTTTGATGGTTGTTTCTGCTGGAGCTGGCTACGTGATATTTGATATGCTTCCTGGTAAGAATGTTGATGAGCCTGGTCGTCCATCTGATTGCCGACTTGTTGCTGTTGTTGCCTTTGAACGTTATCCATTTGAGTTTGAGCAGGCAGCATATGCTGATGAATAGCCTGTTGCTGTTGCTGTTGCTGTTGCTGTTGCATTGCTTGTTGTTGTTGTTGCTGTTGCTGCTGCAGGAGAGGATTATGACTGCCGGCATGCTGAAGATATTGGACAGGCTGCTGAAACTGCATCAGTTGCTGTTTCAGCATATCGCTACTCCCAAAATTTTGCAAACCAGTAGCCAACATAGCTTGATACTGCTGGTTAAGATCATTTCGGAGAATAGTTGGATCAACTCTTTGTTGCATCCAGGGAAGCATGCCAAAAGACTGAAGATTCATCAGATGTGGTCCTTGGTCACCACCTTCCCCTCTCAACCATGTCATTCCATTAATAGCGTCACTGTTATTTTCTGTAAAAAGCAAGGAAAAGTATTTACAACAGTTCCTCCTGAACAAAAATAAGCTGAAGGTCCAATAATGAATCATTGATACTACTCCCTCTGTCCTAAATGTGATATTTGTTCGCTTTTCGAGATTCAAACTTTCTACTTTTGAACGTGTATTTGGACAAAGAATCTTTAAGTTTTTCGAAATAAAATTTACATATTCGGAAACTACATAAAAAGTACAATAAGACACAAAAATTAATAATTCATTTAAAAGGCATCATGGAAAAATTGCTGTTAAAGAATAATTCGTTTGACCCTCAAAATTCGAACACTATCACATAAATTGGAACGGAGGGAATGCTAAAGAAAGATCTTTTTTTTTTCCCTCTTAAAAGGCCCATCTGACTGACAACAAAAATTAACAAATTTTCCAAAGGTAGCACAAGGAAACCTCAGGCTAACCACATAAACATTCAGCACACTATACCTTGAAAAGATGAAGTTCCTGGGTACCAAGGCCGTTTTAGCCTAAGAGGGAATAAAGATGGATACATTGGAAAAGTAGTCAAAGGTTCTATCTCCCATAGTGAAACCCTGGGTTGCCTCTCGCCTGCTGTTGACTCATCCCAACCAACCTACAATTTCGTGAAATCCTTGTGTAAGTAGATGTGGGAAGATAGATAACTGTTATTTTAACAGCAACTATTGTACATGTGTAATTTTGTAATCTCCCTGCAAATGAGTTTTAACAAAAAGAATAGAATCTGATTTATGCATTCTTACATGAATTCTGGGGTCAAGCGTGTTCTATGCAATAATGGACAATTCCTTGCATCAAAGATAAACGATGTTGTGGGATAACAACTTGACATAGTTGTATATGGGTAAGATCGGGGACAATGCATACCCCGATTTCCCGGTGAAGAAGATGGAAGGACACGGACGCACGAGTTTGAAATCGAGGCTGGGAGCCTTTCGTACCGAGATCCATGAAAGGTGAACGATGTGCTCATCGTCGGGCGTGATAAGGCAACACTCCCCGGACCCAAGACGAGCTCTAAGATCTCAGGAAATATGGCAAGCGGTTACGCACGACGAATAGAGGGTCGTGATATCCGTACCTAACCGGATATCACGGCGCAGATCTCGCCCGATGTCGGTTACAGATCAGTAAGGATTTTAACCTTTTTTAGACTTGTAGATGAAACTCTCCTACTATATAAAGGAGAAGTTTTTCCTTGATAACACACATTGTAACTCGTAAATCAAGGCAATACAAATTCATTCTCTGCTTCCTACCTATTGTAAAAGCTCTTACTTAATTGTTTTGTTCTTCATTCGCAATTGGGTATGAACTAAGGGACCGATCGAGAGCAAACTACTGTTTAACCTAGATTCGGGCTAGGACATAACATTGAAACTGCTTGTCATTTATTTTGTCTTTAAATCGCTTATCCAATATTCTTGATTATTTGTGTTGAATCAATCCACATATCCTTAAAACCGCGTACAAAATTAATTGTTATCCGTTTTAAGGGTAAACAATAGTAAAGAAGTTTGATGCTGAAATTTGAGAGCAGAACATAAACTTAAATCACTTAAGCCTTTAACTATTAACAGTTCAATTTGTTTGAATAGCTGATAACTGGCAAGCATTTAATGCTGGTGCAAGCTAAAAGTCCTACCTAAGTTTGCAACGAAGTTACAATCTTTGCCCGTAAAGGAACCATGAGTTCCAATGAAAGTATGCCATTCTAAAATACACTTACGGCCCGAGGGGTTCATGAGTTGCGTGATATGCCATCAGGCAATTCAGCTTCAGGAAACATCGCCAAGTGTCTAAGATATTTAACAAGGGTTATAAGCAAAGGACCATCTCAGGTGCGGATTTGATGAGAGATCTTAAAATGAAGATAAGGATGGACAGAACAGGAGAAGAGGTATCAGTTCAGAGGTGGCTTTCGCTTGCACAAAAAGAGAGAGAGAGAGGGGGAAGGTAGGGTGGGTGCAAAGTAGATTTGCAATGTAGAAGAGCGTAGGTCTATTTCTCCAATAAGCAATAGAATAAAAAACTATGAAATACAAACTATGCTGCATAACCAATAGCTAACGTGCACGCTATGAAATACAAACTATGCTGCATGCAACATAAACCAAAGAAGATTAGAGTTCGTGAAAGGAAACATGAAAGCATTAATGACTGAGAAGAACAACGTCTAAATTTCTTAATGATATGGAGATCAAAGTAAAATTTAAGGCCATTGCGATATGTGTACAAAAAGAGAATTGAAATGCAATAGCAGCAAAAGAATGAGACTAGCATATATAGAAATGCTAAAGACTATGAAAATGCTAAATTCATTTACCTTGACAGACCGCCAGTGGGAGTTGGCCCAGCGAACCGGATCTAAGTCACCAATGCCAGTAATTGTGCCCATGTATCTGAAAAGTATCAGACCCACACTCATTAATCAGCCAACTTGCTATTTCAATTATATCCACAATATTATTTAACCTATTCCACTAATGGAGCTTCAATGTAATTGGTTAACATATCCCACTAATGGAATTTCAATGTCATAGGTTTATATACCTGTACTGACCACTGACTTTACGTAGTTAATACTCTAATATTACTTGTTGCAAGCACAAGATTAAACAAGACATGCAAATCTATGAATAAAACATAAAGAAAGTAAGCAACTGCAGCCATAAACTTGTACATTCATCTGAATTCATTCTTTCCTACATTATTCGATATTATAAACAAAATAAAGGAGTCACATCCAAGAGCCACTCTGATCTGTCTTATGGAGCCGGATCCAAGTGCCACTTGTATGTGGTTAGGTATCAAAAGGTGCTTAGCGATCAATCAATAAGAAACTAATATGCTACTTACAGCTATGTGCACTTTTCTTTCTTCTAAACCGAAGAGATCGGAGAAATCTTAACACAAAGAAAACAAGAATTTATTTAAGGCCAAATACTTCCATACCTTCGGACACTTGATTCTTCAGTTTCAAATAGCATCCGGAAACGCATTCCAACGGAAACACGAGTGTGATATACAGCTTTAATGTATTTTGAAAGAGGTATGACAAACTCAGATGGGCTAGCCCTGATGCAATGAGCATTAGTTCAACAGGCAGAAAGGATATACAGGCTAAAGAAACACATAAGGAGCAGACAATCATTCACAACACCTTGGGTTGAAAAAAACAGTGAAACAGCTATTGGTAGCGGCAGCATGAGCAGCGGCAGCAAGCAATCCAATGTGCATGCTGTCACTAGACAGAACAGATGATGGCATCACAGTTTGGGGTCGAGTTGCACGACGAATTCCCAGGAGGAGCTGATTTTTCTCATTCCTGACACGAAAACGGTGAAAACCAATTGAGAGAAAGCCCCAGGGAACCGCACAGCTAGATGCTATACATATGGGGGAAAATCTAAGATAAGTTTATTTGAAAAAATAAATAAAAGCTAAAGCTACCAAATGAAAAGAACTGAATCTCCAGCGACAAGTCTTTTGGCACTAACGAACACACTCCAGCCAGTCGTAAGAAGATGCCGCTTAGGCTGTCCTGCATGCACAGACAGACAAATATAAACTGGTTTCAGAGTGAGTGAGTTTTATGCTGGCATTATGTTCTTGCTTCCATATCCATGGGCAATCAGGAAGCATTATTTTATCCAGCAAATGAGTCAGTAAAGAAGCTATGGTAAGAACAATAGCACCACGTTAAGGTAACAGGATTAGGACGACAAAAGAACAGTCCCATATTAAAGTAAAAGAAGTAGGATGTCAAGAGCACATAGCCAAGTATTCTGAACCATTTTGTGAAACGTTTTTTCATTTGGATGTTCAAAAACTATAACGTAAGTCTAAAGAGTATAACAATCTATGCACCATTTACATGTACCAAGTAAGATTAAATAAACAACTGATTTTGAAGCATTGGTGCAAATCTTGTAACTATAACCTATGTTGCGTGGACTCTCCAAAATACTGCCGCACCCGTGTCCGATTCTCCTAAAATACACTGCTTTTGGAGAATCCGACACGCACCGGGCAACATTTTCGGGGAGTCCGAGCAACATAGACTATAACAATAATGTTCTTTTGCCACCGATATAACCTGGCTTGAACTCCTTAATATTTTTGCACACTGAAGCTGTGCAAATAACGGTAGATAGATGGACTCTAAGTTGCTCGGACTCAGGTGTGGGTGTCCGATACGGGTGCGGATCTAGAGGTCCGATCCTTCATGATCTAAATTTTAAGATTCGGGGTATGGATACAGGTGCGGGGATTCGGCTAAAAATAATTCAAACATCTAAAAATAGAGTTATAATAATATATCTAAATTATAAGACACTATGTGTAAAACTTAAAAGGTATTAACAACAACAACGACCCAGTAAAATCTCACAAGTGGGGCCTGGGGAGGGTAGTGTGTACGCAGACCTTACCTCTACCCCGAGGGGGTAGAGAGGCAAAAATATTGATCAAGAGGAGAATCCGAGGAGATAAAATGAAAAGGACTGACATAAAAATTTCTATATACAAGGTATTTCTTTCAAAAACCATTGTATCTGTCCCTAATTTCTCCATTGGTTTTTGTCAAAGTACCAAAAATGGTTGACCAGATCTGGTACGGATCCCACTCACACCTACACCTACTTCGTGTTGACACGTGTGCGGCACTAAAAGTGAAGAGTCCAAGCAACTTAGGATGGACTAACAGAAATAATTGAGCTGCATTCTCATTCTATAACCACCTCATTCTAGGCCATCCACTAATCTACCCAAATCAGGCTGTTTTTTTTTTGTTTTTTTTATATTAATTTTTTTTTAAGTACAGTTATGTTCTTAGTCAGGTTAATTAACCTATGTGAACTTCATATATAAACATTACTTCCAACTTGAATTCCACATTCACACAAAAACTTCTATAGCATCCCATCCAAAACCCCACTATTACTACAGCGCAGATCACTAATCCTCAATAATTATCATCACAACTTTTATCCTACAAGATTACAATAGCGCCTAATCCTGCCTGCAATCAAAGGATCATGAAAAATCTCGTTAACCATTTCAGGAACCTATAGAGAAAATGTACAAAAACTTTCTGCCTCTTTTTTTCCGGGTCAGAAAGGCTGGACAGCACAGTGTCAGAGGCAACCTTAACTAGTCTCTGCCTCTTCATTTGCTGTTATCTCGTTCAAGTTAGAATTCAAAATGTTCATAAGCCAAAACTCATTATATTTCAATTTTCTTCAGGTTCTCTTTATTCTCAATAAACTATGAAAAATAGTCCGTCCTTCAAGATTTTTTGTTATTTGTCACCTCAAACAAAGAGAATAGCATCTCACATACACCCTATTTACAAGGAAAAGAATGAAACCGACTATTAAGTTCTCTGCATTAATTTACCCCACAATTCATATAATGTTACAAACTTTAAAGAATGAACCTCAGAAGGTTTTGGATGGGTGGACAAAGTATTTTACGCAAAAATGGCTTCAAATTACGGAAGGAGTATTTCCAAGGAAAAAGGTCCTGATTTCTACTCCATTTGCATCAATTTACACCAGCTACTACACACAAAACGTGCAATACATTCTGCAAGTCCTTCTCAAGTGTGGCCTCCATTTAGCAAATATTAACATGTGCAGATATAAACATCATGTGGCAACAGACAAAATGACAACACTAGTCCCTTATGTTTGGGGTAGGTCAAAAATAATCCTTCAAATATGCACCTGAACAGTTATAGACCTTTGTGTTCATGAAAACTTTTATCTCCGCTATCACTTATAACATACTATCACCACTATTATTTATAACATGCTGTGATAGTTATCTTTGACAGAATTGGCTCATGAGAAGCATGCGAGCCGTTTAAACTATAAAAGCAATCACCCCTAACGGATGCTATCCCATTAGGACAGGCTTCTCCTGACTCATTTCCCCAATGTGTATCTTAGGAAAACCCCTAACAGTAAGATTTCAACAGAAATTGAGGGTCGAAGGAAGCGAATGGTGTATTCAATTGGCTTGAATAAAACTTTTCTTAAGGTACGAATTGGGAAAAATGAGTCCGTAGAAGTTCGTCCCGACGGTCTTAATTAATTTAAACAGCTCACATGCTTCTCACGAGCCAATTTCGTCAAAGATAACACTGACATGTGTTTTAATAATAATAGAGACCATGAGTGCTGAATTTTAGTAAACATAGATTAAAACTGCTCAGATGTATATTTAAAGGACATTGTAGACCAACACGCAAACATAAGGGACTATTTTTGTCATTTTCTCGACATTAGCACAACAACTTTCATAAGGATATAGCAGTGTAAGGGAGTATGAAACATAACATATCAGTCCTACATATGAGCCACTACCCCACTTCTTTTTGCTCTTTTATTTCCAACCAATTGCTTCAAAAAACAAAAACAAAAAGAGCAAAATACAAGACTTATTAGTTGTCTATCCTTTCCCATCAAACGCGTTGTTAATGTACATTCAAGTCACAAAAGCACCTAAAATCCGAAGAACCCTAAACAAGCAAGTACTAAAGAGGATTAAAAGTAAATATCGTTTAAAGAGAGCACGTATCTAAGTGTGTATATATCTCGATCTTTCTGCAAACTTAAAATGACCACCAGCTGATATATTAAAGCCCGACACACTTAAGACAGTGTATAACTATATATATAAAAAAGAAAATAGCCTCCAAAGCTTGCCTCGGAAAATATGCCTGAATTTCCATTCAATGTCATGCAGATCCCTTGCAATTAATTCTTGGCAAGGTGGTGTCTGTGAGAAATCCTGAGTCAGAAGAAAATGAGAATAATATCAGACTCAGAACCAGAGTGGTATTTAAAATAAGAGAACATCGGACCAGTTATTACCAACGGAGGGAAAACTTTCTCTGCAGCACGACGAGGAACAGAAAAGCCACCATGCGTACTGGTATCACTTGCGGTGAGTGTCTTGCAAAAATAATTAGTAGGCTGCCTGCTAGGAATTCCCAACTCAACAGGAAGATATGTATCCTTTTGTTCTTGCTGAAAATGCAACACAGTATTTTGTCATCCATTTCACACAATGTATTTAAAAAAAAAAAAGAAAATGAGAATGCTGGGTTATGAAGTACCGGTGTCAAGGGCTGCAGTGTCATTTGAGCATATACTTCATCTGTTTCAACATCTGCCTGAAATTTCAAGAATTGTCAATTCCTCATAAGCCAATTACAACTTACTCAGTAACAATTCATAGGAAAACATAGAACATAAAAAATGAACCCACATGCATTGTGACATTGTGAAGTTGACAGATCAATTGGGGCGGCAAGTTCGGGTAATTGGGTATGTGAGCATCAACTTCTTTATTAGTTGTTGCCGCAACCTGGCACTCAATTCCATTAAAACCATCAATAATTGACCAATTAATGAATAGATCACTGCTGCAACAATTAATGAAGAAGAGAGAAATGTGGGAAATGAAGAAGGACCTGTTCACTATGTCCCTGAGGAAAGTAAACCACACGACTCCCTACCGTTGGTAGGCATACAAGAGGACCAGCACAGGCATGCCATAGCTCAGAATTCAAACACTTCTTCTCTCCTTTTCAGAAGTCACAACCAAATAAAGAATCCATCAGCATTAATTTATTTAACTGAATACACCAACAACAACAACAAGTACGCCTCAGCTATATGAATCCTCACTGACGATGTTACTTCATTTAATTAAGTGAATACAAACTTAAATTTTCATGATCTTTTTCTCAATTAGTAGTTTAGCTAAAGACAAAGCATAAGAATAAATATTAAAGGACAAAAATTATGCAGATAAAGACAGTGATAGTTAATAAACAAAAAGCCAAACCTGAAAAAGAAGACAGCAAAGGAAGAAAAAGTATTATAGAGAAGAGAATTAGAAGATACCTTCATGAGGCTGCTGACTCAATCCTGATGTTGAAAGCTTCATATTTTTTTAATCACACTTCCCTTTAAATAAGTATAAATCTAAAACACCCTCAAAAATATGATTATCAAGAAAATTATATAAGACCCTCAAAAACCCAATTCAAACCCTAAAGTCTCACACCCATTCATCACTCTTATACTCAACATACCCCACCCCACCCCCCACCCCCAACTCCCCACCTCAATTCCCACATGCATTAACAAAAAGACTCCTAATTTCAGCTCCTCATCATCAAAACCCTAAAGAAATCAACCCAGTTCACAACACTTCTCTTTCTCCAACACCTCCATTAACAACCCAACAAAACAAAAACAACAAAAAACAAAAAAGATCAAATTTTGAGGAATACCCTTTACTTGTTTTTGTAGAATAAGCAAAAGAAAACAAAAAAAGATCAAATTTTGAGAGGTATACTGAAATTTTAAGAAATACCCTTTTCTTGTTTTTGCTGAATAACTAGATTTTAGCTAAGCTAAGCTAAGTTTGAGCTCAAGAAAAAAATCTTTTCTTGGGCAATCACTGTCTTTGAAGAGAGAGAAAATAAAGAGGTCTTTTTCTGTTTTTATAGCACACCCGACCAAGCTAGACCTGATAGCAGTAGAGAGAGAAGACTCTGTGTGTGTGTGTACAGAGAGGTTAAATTAATGGCTCATTCTCTCTCTCTCTTTCTTGCTCCGTGTACTCTATCAGACTGAAGTTTAAGGAAAATTGAATCACAGCCGTTGATTGAACCGTACAAGATGAATCTTGGGCGTTGAAATGGGAAGTATGATATGACAGGAGGCATGTGCCACCATTCTTCAGTGGTCATTGTCAGAGTACGGACCGTCCAATATAATATTGCACATGATCAAGAAAGAGAAAAAGAGAAAGAAAGAAGAAGAAGGTGAAAGATTTTGCATATCTAAGTGAAAATACAAAGAGTGGCAGATATTTTTATCCCTGCTTTAGGTACTTGTACTATTATGCATTAATGGTTGTACTTTTTATCTGCTGATGTCATGAACCAGAGTGAAAATAACAATGTGATTTACATTTGAGGCGGGAAAGACTCTCTCTCTCTCTCTATCTGTAATAAAAAAAGGTTTTAAAAATTAAATAATTTTATTAATAATATAAACAAATTGAAAAAGATGAGGTTTGAGTATTTTTTGTTTATAACAACAAAATAACATCTAAATATCAATAAAATATAAGAAAAAATATGGACAAACGAGCTTGTTTTTGAAAGGTTTAATTATATTGTAATTTTGTTATAGGGGTTAGGAAAAATAATTCCATGCATAACATATGCACCGTTTTGTTGATCGTGTAAGAAATATTAATCCTTTCGGCATTTAATACAGAATTTGGTAAGTGATATTAAATAGTATAAAATTATGTGAGAACAATATATATATATATATTGCGAATAAAATATAAATATAAATTAAAAATATGTGCATTAACAATATTAAAATAAAAGTATTTAGAGGTACAATTATGCTTAAAGTAGATTAATAATATATAACATTCTTGATATTATCATGCACACCATAACAAATCCAACATTACTACTCATTTTATAGCAATTTGTTTGCATAAACAATTCATACGTCATAATCTTTATATTACTACCGCAATAACCAAATGACCCGAGCAAGGCGGATGTAGAGTATGAACGTTGGGTTTATCTGAATCCCGTATTTTCGTCGCGGAACATAAATTTATATGTAAAAATTTATTAAAATTGTAATAAGTGGTAGGTCTGAACCTATAACTTTAAAAATACAACGAATTCAATGCTAAAAACCTTACAAGCTGAACCTATAGAATCTAAATCCTGGATCCGTCTCTGACTCGAGAGGTGTAGTCATCTTGGGTCTCCTCTGCTACATGCTTTAATAAAACAAGGACTATTTGCACTTATTTTAAATGAAACATGATGAGTATAATAATATTCTCTACGTACCAATTTAAAAAATTTGAATTATTAGAACTCAAGGGAGTGATGGAGATATATTAATTAAAAATATAGAGAGAGTGGGAGCAACGTAAAATGGTCCATGCCTACATTTTGCTCTTTTGCTACTCCTATATAATCCTAGGAGGACTAGGATTATGAGGGGACCAAATTCTTTACTGTCAAAACCCATAGATTTTATAAACTTTGATATAGATACTCTTTCTCTGTTGTGAAAGGGATTTTTCCATGATTAAAGGATCAATTATATTTACAATTCCGATGTTGGAATCTATTTTGACTACAATTTATAGCTAGCGACTACACGTAATTTAAGGTGAGTTTTGTGTGTAAATTTGGTAAGCCAAATATATCATACACTCTTTATATGAGCTAAAGTTTTGAAAGTAGTATATATATATATTTTTTTTTATAAGACGAATGATATGGTATCAAACGCCCTCTTTTACCAATATGGTTTGTAATGGGAGGATAGGAGCCCTCTACTTTTAACAAGAGGGCGGGTTCAAGCCGTGGATATGAAAAAAAATCATGTTATGGAGCGTTTCTCCCTTAAATGGATCTTATACGGTGTAAATTAAAATATAGTCGGGCTCTAATATGGGTACTTTGTGAAAATAAAAAAAAATATAGACCAGAATTTTAAAATAACAGTAATTTGTTACAATTGATTAGATTATATTAATAATAATAAAAAATAGTTACATTGTCAAGATATATATCTTGAATTCAATTTTCATATGATCAAAAGCACATCAAATATTTTATGAAGAAAACATATATATAACAAGATAAAGGAGAAGTAAGAACAAGAAAAGATCTTAGAAAACATTTGAATGTAGATTATTCGTCAGCTCTGATGGGTCCCCTGATTCTCTATTTGCTTAAGGCGATCCAAGTACGTATCCAATGAGAATGCCCTACCTTTAGGATAGAAGAACACCCCCTAATCTGATGTATTTTCTCTAAAATGAAATCTTCTTGAACTCTGTCCGAACGAAGGGCTTCCTCTATCTTAAGCTCCATTTGGAAAGGGTCTCAATTATTGCCTCATAAATATCTTCGGGCAAGGGACGCTTGATAGTATTTATGCTAAGACGATCACTGTGCTCCCGACGCCTCTGTCCGTCCACCTGTGACGTAGATAAACCTAAGCAATAGGCGATGCGGGTTCAACAGGGTTGGGAGAGTCTGGGGCCTTATTTTTCATGGTAGCGGTAATGGTGGCAATAGTGGTGCAGGGGAAGGAAATTTTAGTGGTGGAAAAAAAATAGAAGGGAGGGGTAAAATAGGTTAGGGGCGCTAAGCTAGCATGTCATGTAGCATCCACCTCATCAAATGTCAGTGTCACGTAGGATTGGATGTCCACTTTGGACAAACTTAACAGAAGAGGGTATATTTGAACCAACAGTATTACGGCAGGAATATATTTGGATCCAAAGTATAACGAGGTACATTCATACCTTTTCTCATAGTACAGGGATATATTTGGCCATTTTCCGTTGATTATTTGGTATAGGAGAAAATTGCAATCACTTACAAACAACAACTTTATGTTGTAACTCATAAAGTATCAATTTCTGGCTAAACCAATACAGACTAATTTCAAGTAAAATTTAAGAAAGCAGATGCATCTTTCTCATGTATACATTGGAGGATGTGGTCTAATACGCCGTACCACTTTTGGTCAAAAGTTAGAGACGAAAAAGTATGTTGTGGCCACTAATTTCTTTCCCTTCCTTTTTTTTATCCCACTTTTTGTTTTCAAAAAGTACACTGAAAAAGATTATGATAAGGAGAAAATTTACTCACCATTAGAAAAAAGAAAAGAAGGCAATGGTTATGCGCAGTACGTAGTTTCCACAGATCCCAATTCTAGTCATAGTTTAGCACTTCTTTCGTTTCACCTTCACAATCAAGTTTCAAATCTTTACTGTTGTTTTACGTAGAATTTTTTATAAAATGCATCGATATATAAAGAAGTAAGCAATGACTAAATTATTATAATAACAAGCAGTGTCATTTTTGTAACGACTCGGCCGGTCATTTCGAGAATTGTAGCCCCGTTCCTTCATTTACTGCTCATTTTGTACTTTATAGCTGCTATGTGGCTTGTCGGGTTAGTCGGTTCGGGTCCGGAGAGACTTCGGAATGAATTGAGACACCTAGTCACAAAGTTGGAAGCTTAAGTTGAAAAGGTTGACCGGATGTTGACTTATGTGTAAACGACTCCGGATGGAGTTTTGATGATTCTGTTAGCTCCGTTGGGTGATTTTGGACTTAGAAGCGTGTCCGGATTTTGATTCGGATGTCTATAGTCGCAGTAGGCTTGAAATGGCGAAGGTTCGAAAATTGAAAAGTTTGTTTGGGAGTGGACTTTCTGATATCGGGGTCGGATTGGGATTTCGGGGGTTGGAGTAGGTCCGTGGTGCCAATGCAAAATTTGGGGTCAATCGCACGTGATTTGATAGGTTTCGGCGTCGTTTGTAGAAATTGGAAGTTCAAAGTTCATTAGGCTTGAATCTATGTGCGATTCGTGTTTTTGATGTTGTTTGAGGTGATTTGGGGGCTCGACTAAGTTCGTATGATGTTTTGGGACTCGATGGTATGTTTGGTTGAGGTCCCGGGGGCCTTGGGTGAGTTTCGGATTGGTTAACGGATCAATTTTGGACTTGGTATTACAGGTGAAGACTGCTAGTTTGTTGTTACTAGTTTCCTATTATGCATTCGCGAGAGGTCTCACGTCCGCGAAGTGTATCATGAGGCAGACGAGGAGTTGTTCTTTGCGTTCGCAAAGAGGGTATCGCGTTCGCGAAGGTCAGGGGTAGGTGTGCATCGCGATCGTGAGAGGAAGCTCGCATTTACGTAGAAGGGTGAAGTAGGCTTGGGCACCAGGCAATAAGGCATCGTGTTCGCGGTCAGATGGACGCGTTCGCGTAGGCCAAGCTCGGCAAAGCATCACATTCGCGATGTGAAATTCGCGTTCGCAAAAGAGGATTTTTTCTGGCAGTCAAGTTTGTGCTTCGCGAACGCGAGGCTCTTTCCGCGTTCGCGAAGAAGGCACACCTGGGCGGAATTATAAGTCTCAAAAACGAGGGTTTGAGTTCATAATACAAAAATTAATTTGGGAGCTCGATGGAAGGCGATTTTTGGAGAGATTTTCACGTGGGTGTTTGGGTAAGTGATTCCTACCTAGTTTTGGTTAATTTTCATGATTATGCCTTTAATTTCATCATTAAATTTGTGATTTAGGGTGAAAAATTGGGGAAAGAAAAGTTCTTAAGCTAAATTTTGAGGTTTTTTATCAAGATTTTGATATCAGATTTGAGTGATTTTGGTATGGGTGGACTCGTGGTCGAATGAATTTTGGGTTTTTTGAATTTTGTAGGATTTTGAGACGTGGGCTCGGAGGCCGGCTTTGGGCCGATTGTTGACTTTTGATTCAGAATTTAGTATTTCCTTATGGAATTAATTCCTTTATCCCGTGTTGATTGTATCGCATTGTTTATGGCTAGATTTGAGGCATTCGGAAGTTGTTTTGCAGGGCAAAGGTGTGTTGGAGTAGAGATTTACTCGGATAGAGATAAGTATCAGTTCTAAATTTGGTTCTGAGGGAGTGAAATCCCGAACTATGTGTCATGTGATTTGTTTTGAGTGACGCACATTCTAGGCGACGGGTGTGTGGGCGTGCACCGTAGAAATTAGGACTTGGTCCATTCCATGGAACTTTATAGATGATTAATCTGTTGATATCTGTAAATTCTTCATGTGATATAGTAATTAAGCTGCAAACCCTGTTAGAATCATACTTAGGCCATGTCTTGGTACTGAAGGGCCCCCAGAGGTCTTGTACATGTTAATCTATCTGCTAAATTGTTGTGTTGTACTCAGTCTCAATTTTACTTGCATATCATATTTCAGTCTCTATCGTTCCTTGTTGACACATTATATCATTTCTGTTTGGGCTGATTTTCATGATTACTGAGAGCCTGAGAGACTGGAGAGATTGATGGTTAAGTGAGGCCGAGGGCCCGATTGTGAGATATCGATACTATAGCACGTAAGTTGTCCGTGCTGCACGTGAGTTCTCCGTTCGGATCCAGATATTTATACTACAACACGTGAGTTGTTCGTACATCACGTGGTTGTCCGTGCGGATTATAGCATTTGGACTGAAGGAGCCCCTCCGGAGTCTCTACACACCCCTAGTGAGCGCAAGTACCTACTGAGTGCGAGTGCCGAGTGCTGAGTGAATAGGAGGGCTGAGTGACTGTGGCCCTGAGAGGATACATTTGATTTCATTATTGTTGCACTTAGCTGCCAAGTATCACTGTCTTGAAATTTCTGAGAGATATTACACTCTATTTCTCTTAAACTTTCTGAGAGATATTACACTCTATTTCTCTTAAACTTGTCATGAAGTGACTGTTTTGACCTAACTTATTGAACTTGAAAGCATGCCTACCTTCCTATGTTGAAATCAGTGTAATTGAACTATAACTGTGAAGCTCGTCACTACTTTCAGTTCTTTATTTAGTCCTGTTACTTACTGAGTTGGTTGTACTTACGCTACACCCTGCACTTTGTATGCAGATCCAGGTGTTTCAGGATACGGTGGGTGTTGATTCAGTGCGCAGTTGACCCTTCGGAGATTTCGAGGTAGTTGCTCGGCGTTTTCGCAAACCTTGTCTCTTCTTCCCTATCCTTTCACTCATTGTATTTAGTTTCGGACTATCATAAACGGTGTTTTTTTCCATACTTGTGATATTTAGATGCTCATGTACCCAGTGACACCCCGATGTTGGGAGTTTCCGTTGAGTTTTGGATTTTCTATCCTGTTTATGAGAAGTTTTATTATTTAAACTGCTTTAAATCCATTTTCTATTAAAATTGTTGGAGTTAATTTCGTAAATGCCGGTTTGCCAAGTACCACGTTAGATGCCATCACGACAGGTTGGGATTTGGGTCGTGACAAGTTGGTATCAAAGCCCAGGTTACATAGGTCTCACGAGTCATGAGCAGGTTTAGTAGAGTCTTGCGGATCGGTATGGAGACGTCTGTACTTATCTTCGAGAGGCTAGAGAACCCTTAGGAAAGTTCACTTTCTTGTATGTTTGTCTTGCGGATTTGTTGATTCCGGGAACTAAACTTCTCTATTCTCTCACAGATGGTGAGGACACGTGCTACCGGGCAGGATGGACAGCCACCAATACCACTAGTTAGTGCTACGAGAGGCCGAGGTCGCGGTAGGGGCAGAGGTGCAGCCTGTACACCAGCTAGGGCAGCACATGTTGACCCACCAGTCACTCTAGATCAGGAGCAGGTACCAGATACTATCGAGCCAGCGGGGCCAGCTCAGGCACCAGCTGTGCCCATTGTAATTCCAGGTGTTCGGGAGGCCTTGGCTCAGATTCTGACCGTGTGCGCTAGCCTTGCTCAGGTGGTCTCAGTTCCGACCGCAGCAACCACTTCTCAGGTTGGGGAAGGTGCTCAGACTCCCGCCGCTCGTACACCAGAGCAGGTGATGCAGGGACTACAGACACCGGGGGCTCTACCATCCCGGTCGGTTGCAATTGCTCAGGCCCATGTGGTTCCTGTTATGACTGATGATGAGCAGAGAAGATTAGAGAGGTTTGGGAGGCTCCAACCTCCATCTTTCAGTGGGGTAGAGTCGGAGGATGCACAGGGTTTCTTGGATAATTGCCAGCGAATTCTTGGTAAGACAGGTATTCTGGAGACCAGTGGGGTCTCATTCACTACTTTTCAGTTTTCTGGGGCTGCCTTTAGTTGGTGGGAGGCTTATGAGAGGCGCAGGCCGGTCGATGCGCAACACCACTTGCATGGAAAGAGTTCTCCGTTCTCTTCTTGGAGAAGTTCGTGCCGCAGTCTCGCAGGGAGGAGCTGCGCAGACAGTTTAAGCAGCTTCGTCAAGATGGCATGTTTGTGACCCAATACGAGATGAGGTTTTCTGAGTTGGCTCGTCGCAGTTTGGTTGGGGGTTTATGGGATCAGTTTCTGCCGCTCACGGAGTTCGCCTACAATAATAGCTACCAATCGAGCATTTAGATGGCTCCGTATGAGTCTTTGTATGGGAGGCGGTGTAGAATCTGGTGGGTTGGTTTGAGCCAGGTGAGGCTAGGCTATTGGGTACTGACATGGTTTAGGATGCTTTGGATAAGGTTAAATTGATTCAGGAGCGGCTTCGCATGGTGCAGTCTAGACAGAAGAGTTATGCTGACAGAAAGGTTCGTGAAGTTGCTTACATGGTTAGGGAGAAGGTTTTGCTCAAGGTTTCACCCATGAAGGGTGTTATGAGTTTTCGGAAGAAGGGCAAGTTGAGCCCTCGGTATATTGGGCCGTTTGAGGTACTTCATAGGATTGGATAGGTGGCTTACAAGCTTGCCTTGCCACCTAATTTGTCTAGTGTGCATCTAGTATTTCATGTTTCTATGCTCCGGAAGTATGTAAACGATCTGTCTAATGTTTTGGATTTCAGCACGGTTCAAATGGATGGTGATTTGACTTATGATGTGGAACCGGTGGCCATTTTGGATGGCAGGTTCGAAAGTTGAGGTCATAGAACAAAGCTTCAGTGAAGGTGCAGTTGAGAGTTCAGCCAGTTGAGCAGGCTACTTGGGAGACCGAGCGGGAGATGTGGAGCAGATATCCACACCTGTTTGAGACTCCAGGTACGTTTCTAGACCCGTTCGAGGACGAACATTTGTTTAAGAGGGGAAGGATGTAACGACCCGGCCGGCCGTTTCAAGAATTCTAGGGTCGTTCCCTTATTTACTGCTCATTTTGTACTTTATAGCTGTTATGTGGCTTGCCGGGTTAGTCAGTTCGAGTCCGGAGAGGTTTCGGAATGAATTGAGACACATAGTCTCAAAGTTGGAAGCTTAAGTTGAAAAGGTTGACCGGATATTGACTTATGTGTAAACGCTCCAGAATGGAGTTTTAATGGTTTCGTTAGCTCCGTTGGGTGATTTTGGACTTAAGAGCATGTCCGAATTTTGATTCGGAGGTCTATAGTCGAAGTAAGTTTGAAACGGCGAAAGTTGGAAAATTGGAAAGTTTGACCAGGAGTGGACTTTTGATATTAGGGTCGGATTGGGATTTTGGGGGTTGGAGTAGGTCCGTGGTGTCAATTGTGACCTGTGTGCAAAATTTGGGGTCGATCGAACGTGATTTGATAGGTTTCGACGTCGTTTGTAGAAATTGGAAGTTCAAAGTTCATTAGGCTTGAATCTATGTACGATTTGTGTTTTTGATGTTGTTTGAGGTGAGTTGAGGGCTCGACTAAGTTCGTATTATATTTTGGGACTTGATGGTATGTTTGGTTGAGGTCCGAGGGCCCTCGGGTATGTTTCGGATGGTTAACGGATCAATTTTGGACTTGGTATTATAGCTGAAGACTGCTGGTTTGTTGTTACTGGTTTCCTCTTATGCGTTCGCGAGAAAGGTCTCGCATTCGTGACTGGAGGCAGGCAAGGAGTTGTTCTTTGCATTCGCAAAGAGGGTATCGCGTTCGCGAAGGTCGGGGGTAGGTGTGCATCGCGATCGCGAGAGGGAGCTCGTGTTCGCGTAGAAGGGTGAATCAGGCTTGGGCACCAGGCAATAAAGCATCGCGTTCGTGTAGGCCAAGCTCGGCAAGGCATCGCGTTCGCGAAAGAGGATTTTTCCGGGCAGTCAAATTTGTGCTTCGCGAACAAGGAAAGAGTCTTGTTCGCAAAGAAGGCACGGCTGGGCAGAATTATAAGTTTCAAAAACGAGGGTTTGAGTTCATAACACAAAAAATAATTTGGGAGTTCGGTGGAAGGCAATTTTTGGAGAGATTTTCACGTGGGTGTTTGAGGTAAAAGTGATTCATACCTAGTTTTGGTTAATATTCGTGATTATGCCTTTAATTTCATCATTAAATTTGTGATTTTGTGTGAAAAAATTGGGGAAAACGAAGAAAAGTTCTTAGGCTAAATTTTGAGGTTTTGATCAAGATTTTGATATCGGATTTGAGTGATTTTGGTATCGGTGGACTCGTGGTCGAATGGGCTTTCGGGTTTTATGACTTTTGTAGGATTTCGAGATGTGGGCTCGGGGGCCGTTTTTGGGCCGATTGTTGACTTTTGATTAATAATTTTGTATTTCCTTGTGGAATTGATTTCTTTAGCCCGTATAATTGATTTGAGGCATTTGGAGGCCGTTTTGCGGGGCAAAGGTGTGTTGGAGTAGAGATTTGCTCGGATAGAGGTAAGTAACAGTTCTAAATTTGGTTCCGAGGCTGTGAAACCCCGAACTATGTGTCACGTGATTGATTTTGAGGTTTCGCACATGCTAGGTGACGGGCGTGTGGGCATGCACCGTAGAAATTGGGACTTGGTCTATTCCATGGAACTGTATAGATGATTAATCTATTGATATCTGTAAATTCTTCATGTGATATAGTAATTGAGCTGCAAACCCTGTTAGAAATCATGCTTAGGCGATGTGTTGGTACTGAAGAGTCCCTAGAGGTCGTGTACATGTCAATCTATCTGCTAAATTGCTGTGTTGTACTCAGTCTCAGTTTTACTTGCATATAATATCTCAGTCTCTATTGTTCCTTGTTGATACATTACATCATTTCTGTTTGGGCTGATTTTCATGATTACTGAGAGCCCAAGAAACTGGAGAGATTGATGACTAAGTGAGGCCGAGGGCCTGATTGTGAGATATCGATATTATAGCACGTGAGTTGTCCGTGCAACACGTGAGTTGTCCGTGTGGATTATAGCGCTTGGGCTGAAGGAGCCCCTCCGGAGTCTGTACACACCCCTAGTGAGCGCAGGTACCTACTGAGTGCGAGTACCGAGTGCTGAGTGAATGGGAGGGCCGAGTGACTATGGCCCTGAGAGGATGCACTTGATTTCATTATTATTGCACTTAGCTTCCAAGTATCACTGTCTTGAAATTTCTTAAAGATATTACACTCTGTTTCGCTTAAACTTGTCATAAAGTGACTGTTTTGACCTAATTTATCGAACTTGAAAGCATGCCTACCTGACTTGTTGAAACTACAGTAATTGAACTATAACTGTGAAGCTCGTCACTACTTTCAGTTTTTTATATAGTCTTGTTACTTACTGAGTTGGTTGTACTCACGCTACACCCTGCTCTTCGTGTGCAGATCCAGGTGTTTTCGGACACGGTGGGTGTTGATTTACTGGGCAGTTGACCCTTCAAAGATTTCGAGGTAGCTGCTCGGCGTTTTCGCAGAACTTGTCTCTCCTTCCCTATTCTTTCACTCGTTGTATTTAGTTTCGAACTATCATAGACAGTGGTTTTTTCCATACTTGTGATATTTAGATGCTCATCTACTCAGTGACACCCTGATATTAGGAGTTTCCGCGTTGTGTTTTGGATTTTCTATCCTGATTATGTGAAGTTTTATTATTTAAACTGCTTTAAATCCATTTTCTGTTAAAAGTATTGGAGTTAAATTCATAGTGTTGGAGTTGTTTTGCTTATTATTATACATAGATATTTAGTAAAGGAATTCGACTAAGAGGTGTCACGTGAAACCACTAGGGACAAGGTGCATCTGCCCATGTCGGTTAGGGTATTACCGTTATTGCGATTACACAAATGGCAGTGGCGGAGCCAAAATTTTTATTAAGAGGAAACTCACCAAGAAGTCAAGGGGTGTCATTATATAGTATATATACATATTTTAAAAAAGATTACCAAGATAAATAGTGTAATTTTCCGAAGAAGGGGTGTCAGCCGGGTGCATGTGGCTCCACTGATGGTATAGTATGTTTTTACACTATTAAGTTAGTTAAAAACTAATTACATGTGACTTTCGATCGCAAACATAATAACAACTTATAAAAAAATGCTAAATGATATGGCGCATCAGGGTAAAATCATACTAATGTTAGAAAAATTATAACACGGTTGGTATATATGTGGTTTTATTTTAAAAGTTCTTTTATTTTTACCTTTAGTCCTATTTGTCTTTCCCAAAAACTACAAAAAGAAAATTCTCTGATGCATTTTGACCACATTGAAATGGGCAAACTTGAGGCATTTCTATTACTTACTATACTGAGTTGGAATTTCACTAGCCTAACTAGTCTACCCTTTTGTGCCCTAACAAATTCATTAAATAGTGAATATTAAATAAAGACGAGTTGGCTATGGCCTGCATATTCAGAACTATGGTACTATATATTTAACCTTTCTCACGTTGTGGGGAATACAATGATTTTAGTGAAAGGTATTGTCAAAGATTTGGAGGAATAACCCCCAATTCCCAAATTCCCACTTAGCCATTGCATTGTCTAATGAGAGAAGCATGATCTCTTATTCTCTTACATGGTGAACACTTCTTTAAGTAACATAGTAAGTAGTGTGTGAAGTAGGTGTCAACCGACAAGTGATTAAAAATTAATGATCGGAAACTGGTGCACTAAACTCCCGTTATATACGTTGTTTGAGGAATGATCGACGATAATAAGTTTATTGTATGCAGTCTTACAGTACATTTCTACAAAAAAATTGTCTTCGTAACTTGAACCCATGACGTAGTTTTTATAATTAACATAGGAAGTTGTGTGTGAAGTAGGTGGCAACAGACAAGTGATTGAAAATTAATGAACAACAGCTAGTGAACTAGTCTTTCGTTATGTATGTGGTTGGAGGAATAGTCGACGATAATATGTTTATTGTATTCGATCTTACTATATATTTTTGCAAAAGATTGTGTCATAATTTGAAGCTGTGTCGTCCTTATGGCAACAACTCTTATGGTTGAGCTAAAGCTCTCCTTCATTGATGGAAAATCAATAAAGGGTCGTCTGGAAGACTAAACTCCCGTCATGCATATGGTTCGAGGAGTGATCGACCACATTAGGTTATTGTATGCGAGCTTATTTTAAACTTTTGAAAAGATCGTCTTCATGAATCGAACGCTCGTGACTTTCTGATCACTCGAATCTAACTCTTATTGTTACGCCAAAGCTCTCCTACTGCCACGAAAATTAATGATAACGAAGTTCCAGTCTCCCCACACACACGGCTTCTAATTAAGATTTCCTTAGTAAGAAATGCCAGAGAGGACTGAGCTTGGTATACTAGGTTGCCTACAACATGTAATTTTGGTACAACAAACTGCAAGTAATAATTAATGCAATTCATTTCCTTGTGCAATAAATCCTTTTCTCACTGCTTTTTGTGAATGTCTCATCATATAGTAGGAATTCATTTCATGATTTAGATAATGAACTATATATGGCTCAATATCTCCAAATGTCAAATCTATGGTATGGTTGAGGAATAATTAATAACAATATTAGGGAGTTGAAAATTGCACATCAAAGAAATTAATAAGTGTAAATGAAGAATGTTAGGCTTCATTTGTCCTTTGACCTATTGATTTCACCATCTTAATAGATAAGTATTCAGGAAGACGCTAGGTATCGGAATTCAAAAGATCATACTCTTTGTCATAAGCAAATTTCGTTTATCATAAGCTTATTTAATTTATCATTATTAAAATATACACAGTTATGACACAAATGAGAATGTACGATAGGAGAAATAAGTTCGTTCGAAATACATAAAAAAGTATAGATATAGAAGTGTGTATGACAACACTTTCAAGCTTCATTAACAAATATTTAACTAAAATTAATTAAATAACTAATATGTTACGGATTAAATATTGTGATTAGATAAACAAAATGGGATGACAAAATATTGCAGTTCTCTTAATTCCTCAACCAAGTAAGACTACGGTTGGTGTTAGTGCATTTTAATATTAAAATTATAATATTAAAGTACATTATTTCTCGTGAGATAGTGGTTATAAATTGGCAATAAAGCGATCATTACTTTGGTGTAACTCATGAAACCACTAATGCCATGATCTACCACTTATTACCCACTAAAGCTTATATTTTGTAACCACCAACCCATGTTCTACTATTTTAATATCCCACTATTTTGTTATTTATTCTATGGAAGAAATTTTACACCTATAAATAGTGGTGTTTCTCCTTGTGTTGTAGAGGGAAAAATATGGTAGTGTGTATGAAAAAAGTGAACTTGGTGTAGTGAAAAAGAGAGTTAAGAGAGGCAGAAAATCTAAGTCTCCGGCTTATTCTCTACAATAGAGAATATAATTTTTGTTGAAGGAAGGTCTTCATTTTGGTGGAGCTTTGGACTCAACAACTTGTCCGGAGTTTGTTCGAGTCATACGACGTTGCCGGGCTGTTGTATCCTGGAGGGGACAAGTCAAGAGTATTGCTGCTGGATCAATGTAGATGCTACCGCAGTGGGCTTGAATCTCCTTAAAGAGAGCGAGATATTCACGCCTCAGCCTGAAGAATATTTATTTATTTTTCTTCATCTTATTCTTCAACTGTAATTACATGTAATTTCACCAACAACTACTACTTATTTTTGCCTAATTAAATTACTTTATACATATTTAAGAAATTCCTTTTGTGCTTTTAGTCCCTACATTTTGGTTTTTAATGCAATATATCCCTGTTCATATTCAACACCAATTATTATCCCTTTTAGATGAAATTAGGTACTTTAGTCATTTTACTAATTGTGTCAACTAATGTGACAAAATTTTGAAACCTTATAAGTTTCACTTCTGTTAAATCCCTTTTATTTGTCTCCACCTTTAATCACTCTCAGAAACTTAATTTTATTTACAAAAGTGATTAATTACTTATGATGTTGGGGAAATAGATGGCAATGGACGCGTGTAACCAAAATCATAATCCTACAAGATTATGAATATTTGTATTCATTATACTGTCTTTTTCTAGCAAATAGACTAAACTTTTCTTGTTTCACAAATGTTAAAGATTATTTAAGTGTACTTAAGCGTGATAACCACTAAATTAAGGTAAACTTAACTATTGAAATTTGGATGTGCATTATTGCTCTATTTCCAACATCATCATTATCTGCAAAAATGTATTACCACCAAGAAGCTAAGGTATTGTACTTTTATATTGAGTTTATTTACATCTTTATACATTGGCAGTGCAAATTTTTTTTTTCTTCTCAATTATCATATATACCAGCTAAAAATAACTACAAGTAACTGAATGCAATAACTGAAACTAGTCATTTGGAAAATAAGACATGCTCCTTCCGTCCACTTTAATTGATTTTTTGACTGTTTTCACACATATTAAGGAATCCACCTTTTAACATTAATTAACAATAAAATTGACCACATTAACCTTAATTTATTCATTGAAAATACAAAAAATATTCCTACGCTCTTTACTCCAACGGCAACTTTAGAAAAAAGAAGTTAATTCCTTCTTGATATCTGAAAAATCAAATATTGTGGACCACAAAAAACGCCAAAAATCCAATCAAAGTAGACTAGAGGAAGTACAATTTAGTAGTCGAAAAAATCCTTGTAGGGAGCGCTTCCCTTTTAATATGCCTCACGTGGCACGAATTCGATTAGTCAGGGCCTCAATGCGATTATGAACACCAAACAAAAAATTAAAGTACAATCCTTTAATATTTTAGGGTGTAATAGTTGGCTGCACTGAGATATATGAGTTGATGATTGAATTTGTCTCCGAAATAAAAGACTTTTCATTGGAAAGATTTTGATGTTTGGTGAGATTAAGGTTATGAATTGTGAATGATGACGATAAAAACATGAGTGTCTGGTTTTCGACAGCCAATACAAAACTTTCTCAATGTCTTTGCAACTCTATATGCCGACCAGAGGGAAAAGAGTCATAGAATAGAATCTTTGTTCGAACATATCGAACCTCATAATTTCATCCAATTATTATCTCATGCAATTTAAATCCCTCTTTCGAAAACTTATTGTAACCCATAATTCAAGTAAATTAATCACGTCAACTTTTTCTATTTAAGTAGTTAAATGAATTCGAATTTATGAAATTCGTGAAAGTTAGGTCCAATTTTTTTACTTTATTTATTAAATTGGTGAACAAAAAAATAATATGCGCGGTGATTTATCTTATCATTTATATGAGTAATAATCATCAGAAAATCTCAAGTTCGAATCTCCAACTATAATTTATTTGTTTCAACCTTGATTTATAGAATTATCCGACACATGCACGTGACAACTGTATGGATTGAGGTGTGCTAGCTACCTCGAACACCATAATAAAAAAGGATTAATCGATGAAAATGTACGTGACAATTTTCTATCTTCAAACACTACATTGAATTTATTATTTGTAATATGATGAATCCGTTAATTTATTGATTGATTGATTTTGTATTACTCTTTCTTGTTTTGAGCTTGATTTTGTTGTTCGATCACTATGTTTTGTTTATTTGATTACTAGTTATTATTTAGGCACTATAAAATATTAATCTTTTCGCCTTTGGTTCTTTTCCAATTTATTGGATATATAATTTTGACAAAAGTATGTATGATGTTACACTATAAAAGGTATTTTTATGTAATACCTATTTGGTCGCTGCCATTAAACTTGTATCTAATTTTTCAAAAATTATTTAACTAATATCTAATATTAACACACTTAGACAAAAACGCAGCTCCTCTGTAATAATTTCTTCTTCTTCTTCTTCTTCTTCAATAATTTCAGCAACTAGGCTGTTTGTGTTTCAAATTGGACTACAAATTCTTTTTTGTTCTTTCGTTTCGTGAATTGAATGGCTGCATATTTACTATTGGGATTCACAAATAGCCGGTCAGATTCACTGTTTACTTTTTTAGACGGTATACATAGATTCTACATTGATTAGACATAGTTATAAATATATTATACAAGACATCTATTATTTATTTCTTGGGGTAAATTCTTGTTCTTGCAAGGAATAACTTGGGTTTCTAATGGGTGTCAACGGTACAATAGATTTATTATTATGTTATAAAGCCAACACGATAGTGCGATTAGAAAGAGAGATTGTTGAGAGCTCTAGGCCCCACCTATTTAACTGGACTATAGTTAGTAGAGTAGTTAGTATTATACTATACTATAGTTAGTACTTGAGTTAGTTATAACCGACACTTGTATAAATAGTAGCTTAGATACTCAGATCAATACAACAATGATGATTTCTGTTTTGTCATCACTATGCAATAACAATTTTCTTCTTCTTCCTCTCATTTCATCTCCTCTCACCGCCATAGCTGAAGGTTTGTGACATGGTATCAGAGCACGATTAAACGAGTGTCAGAGCTCAGCTGTGACGGATTTCTTAAGACTCTTCTGTATTACCTAAGTCAAATTGATCAATTGAGCCAATTCTCAATTTGAATCTCACTCCTCGCAAGCTAGGTTTTGGAGTTTTTTGATTGAGCCTCGGTTGACTGTCAATAGCTGCATTTCTCTTCAATTCCATAATTCTCAAAGCTTTTCCTTCAATTTCTGCAACAATGTCGGTCAATGAAGAAGTTGCAGATAATCAGTTCACCACTCAGACCTTCGCACAATCAGTTTATCAAGTCGATCATCATCATCCCCTGTACATTCATCCATCCGATACACAAGGTTTTGTTCTCATCTCTATTCAGCTACGAGATTCTGAAAATTACTCTATTTCGAGTAGATTATTGAAAATCGTGTTTCATGGTAAAAACAAATTAGGCTTTGTCTTAGGCACCTGCAAAAAAAAGTAACTATGGTGTTAGTCTTCATGAACTATGGGATATGTGCAATGCAATAGTGTTAGCATGGATTATGAATACAGTGGCACCAAACTTGATTAGTACTGTCATCTATGCCTCCGATGCCTATACTGTTTGGGAAGACCTAAGGGAACGATTTGACAAAGTAAATGCATCTAGAGCAGCTTATCTACATAAGGAAATTGCTACCTTAACCCAAGGAGTATCCTCTGTGTCTGCGTATTTCTCTCGACTGAGGGAACTCTGGGATGAGTATGAAACATTTACTCCTCCACCTACATGTGGTTGTCCTGAGCCAAAGAAGCATGCAGCACACTATCAACTTCAAAAGCTTTATCAGTTTCTCACAGGTCTCAATTACTCTTATGAGAATGCTAAAATTCATGCGCTATTAACTCGACCATTACCGAACCTAAACCAAGCCTATGCCATGATAATCACTGTAGAAAGCCAAAGGATCACTGTAAAAAGTGTGTATGGTTATAATGATAACAATGAAGTTACTGCTATGATGAGTAATAGAGCTCAGAATGGTGGTCACAATGGAGGATCTAACAATTCTGGAGGTTACACCAACACTATCTACTCTGAAAGTTACAAACCTAAGAGTTTCTTCTACAAATCAACAATTTAGTGTGACTACTGTAAGTGTAAAGGCCATACAAAGGAAAACTATTTCAAGCTCCATGGATATCCTAGTGATTTCAAGAACAAGAGAAGAGGAGGAGGTTTTAATGCTTAAGCAAACAATGTGAACAACAATATGAATCATATTGAGAACAACTATGGGAATTAGCCCTCAGAAAAACAAGGCAACCAGCTGAACTGTGCTGCTCCAGCTCAATTCTTTACTCCAGTGCAATACCAACAAATTTTGCAGATGGTGAACAAGAGCAAAGATAATGAACCTGTCGCTAACTCAGGTACTACAGGGACAACATGTATACTACATGCTTTTATGCCTACTTTGGTGGATCATAATTGGATAGTAGACACAGGAGCATCTAATCACATGATGCATAGTTTAAATCTACTGGACTCCTATGAGGAAGTATCAGAGAAGGATAAAAATAAAGTCCAATTGCCTACTGGTGAACAAGATTCTATTACACACACTGGAATCCGTTCTTTCTTCAGAAATAAGAAAATTCAGAATATACTTCACATTCTAGATTTCAAGCATAACTTACTCTCAGTGTCTAAAATCACAAAAGAGTTAAGGTGTTTGGTGGCATTCTTTCCTGACTTTTGTGTCTTTCAGGAACTCTTCAGTGGGAAGGTATTGGGGATTGGTAGAGAAGAACTTGGACTCTACATCCTCAAGGTTGCAGACAGAGAAACTCCTGAACATCATATCTCCCCAAGTGTAAATACCATTGTTAGCACAAATATAAATGTTAGCCTGAATAATACAAGTCCATGTAATGATTTCTCTTCGTGGCATAGGAGGCTAGGACATGCTCCTCTAAAGGTACTGCAGAAACTACATAATCTTCATGAGTTGCATCTAACTGATCATCAACATTGTACTGTATGTCCTATTGCAAAGCAATCAAGGCTGCCTTTTCCTCTTAGAACCACTTGTTCTGCTTCTATTTTTGATCTTGTTCATGCAGATGTTTGGGGTCCATATAGACTACCAACTCATGACAGCAAGAGATATTTTTTAACCTTGGTGGATGATTTTTCTAAACATATCTGGATTTTTCTTCTAACTACTAAGACAGATACTATTGTAGTTTTGAAGAACTTTCTTACAATGGTGTCAAATAAGTTTAAAACTACAGTCAAGTGCCTCAGAACTGACAATGGCACTGAATTTGTGAATGATCAAGTCCATTCTCTGTTGCAAAGTCTGGGAATCCTTCATCAAAGTTCTTGTGTTTATACACCCCAACAAAATGGGGTGGTGGAGAGAAGGCATATGACTATCTTAGATATGGGTAGAGCTCTCAGATTTTAGGCCTTTATACCTCTGAGATTTTGGGGTGAGTCTGTCTACAACATTGTACCTACTGAATAGATTGCCTACTGGACTTTTCCAAGGCAAGTCTCCATTTGAAGCTCTATTTCAGAAGATGACTTCCATACAACATCTCAGAGTGTTTGGTAGCTTATGCTATGCCAAAAAAGTACAGAAAGAGGATAAGTTCAGTCCTAGGGAAATCCCAGCAGTCCATATGGGATATTCATCTTCGCAAAAAGTCTACATTCTCCATGATCTACACTCCTATGGCTTCTTTGTCAGTAGAGATGTTGTCTTCAAGGAAGACATTTTTCCTTTTAAGCATATGCAATCTGGAGCCTCTCCCTTATTTCCTATACTAGAGTTCACAAATGCACAAATTGAAAAGAATACTGGCCAACCTGTATCTGTCTCAGATTTTACTACTCTTGGTATTCAGCAAGTGCCTTCTTCTTCTAGTCCTCTCTATGGTACTCATTCTGCACCAAGCCCTTCTATTCCTCCTTCTGCACCCTCAGTCTTTCCTGAAGGTCTCAGAAGATCTTCTAGGCCTTCTAAACCTCCTATATGGCTAACTGATTATGTAGTCCAACCCAAGAAAACCACTTGTCACTATCCTCTATCACAACATGTCTCTTACAATAAGCTGTCTTCAGACTATAGGGCTTCTCTTTGTAATGATCCGATATTTTCTCAAAAGTGAACTTTTGGATTATTTCCTTAGTTATAGTTTCGTAATATTCCTAGCCATGAGTACTTATTTAATAAATTAATAATTTTAGACACATTTTTGGCTCATACCTGACAATAAGGATGTGGAGCATTAATTTGCATGTCTAAGTAGCTTTGAACGGAGTATAAATTGTAAAAATTGCACGGGGCGCCCTATTTGGTCGCCCCCATTTAACCTATACCCATTTTTTTAAAAACTTTTAACTTACCCACTTTTTAAATAACTTCATCCCTCTTTCTCCTCCTCTTTCCCCTTTGTCCTCCTCCTTCTAACTTTTACCTTTTATGTAGTACGTATTTATTTTTGGTGCTCAGCACACATTGAAACAATTTATGTTTGCTTTAAATGTACATCTGTATTCTGTAATATAATACCTCTGAAGTTTACATGATCCTTGATGTACCATTTCGGGCAATATGAGTCATCTCCCACTTGCTTCCAAGACTCAATAACGATACCATACATTACTTGTGTGTAGATGAGTGAAATAAACAGTACTATTCCTACAGAGCAGTAAGAAAATCTAAAATATTTTTCGAACAGTAATGCTAAATATGTTACTAACAGTCGTGGTTTTCTAGAAATAACTGGAGTTTAAAATAACAAAACGAAAGACAAAAAAGCAGAAGCTGAAGAAGAAAGAAAAGAACTGGAACACACAAGCACTAGAAAGAAAAGAGAACTAAATAACTTCAGCTCTAGAGCTGAAGTTTCCCAGTTACAACACAAAAACTTCAGCTCTAGAGCTGAAGTTTCCAGTTACAACACAAAAACTTCAGCTCTAGGTCTGAAGTTTCCCAGTTACAATATAAAAACTTCAGCTCTAGAGCTGAACTTCAGGCCTGGCTACTAGAATGCTGAAGTTTTGCGTGATTGCATTTGCTACTTCAGCCCCGTGTGCTGAAGTTATGCGAAAAAGCGGGTACGCTTGCAATTTTTTTTTGCAAAGCAGGCACAAGTTAAAATATGACACAAAAAGCGGGTATAGATGCAAATGCCCCGTATAAATTAGTTAATTAAGTAGGCCCAACCTACAATGCTCCTAACGTGTCCTATATAGATATAGGGCTAATGTTTACAAATATCTTTGGAGAAACAAAGTGAGTTATTTGATTTCCTATATTATTTGTATCTAATAAGTGCAGGGAAATCATGGGAAAGTGGGCCAAACCCATCTATTTTACAAATCTGTTATAAGGGCCAAGAGGGTATATAAGCAATAGGTTAATCTTAGGAATTTTTACCTCCTATAGCAAAGGTTAACACCTTATTTATTTTAAATAAGTACCATTTAAAAAATTATATTCTATAGACACCTTTTAATATTTATAGCAAAATATCTAATTTTGGGTACCTCCTACTTCTAAGCCACTATATACGCTATTTATTATCTTTCTCTCCTTTTTCAGATTTTTCTCTCACATAATTACTATATTTGATGTAAACTTCTCACTCCACGTTCTATCTCTCTCTAATTTGATACACGCTATTCTTTGAAAGATCAAAATTCTCACCTATATTCATAAGTTTCTTCTCTGAATGATCAAAATTCTCCTCAATTCCTCCCACAGTTTCTTCTTCAACTTCCCAGCAAATTCCTCTAACTCCCCATTTTTATTTTTGGCTATAACTTTAATAGGAAAGGAAAAGAAAAAAGACAATCTTAGAAAACTTCTACAATAGCGAGACCCAGAAAACCCACAAGTTCAAACAAATCAATCTGACCGTATACAAAAGGGGGACCAGTCAAAGATAATGCAAAGCACAAAAGTTGAAGAACTTGTCACGACCCGGACTTCCCACCCTCGAGAGTCGTGATAGAGCCTACTCGTGAAAGCTAGGCAAGCCGAGTATTATAGATCTTAACACCCTTTTTCTTAACCTTTTAACAATTTTTAAATCAACATACGATCAACAACGAAATAATAATAATAATAAAAGAAATGCGGAAGACGAAATCTGATAACTTAGCCAAATACTAGTATGAAAGATACAATATACATCTCTACCCAGAACTGGTGTCACAATATCACGGACCGTCTATGAATACTATAAACAATGGTCTGAAAAGAAAGATATAATCTGTCTCTGAAGTAAATGAAAACAGAATATAAAAGAAAGAAGGGGACGCCAGGGCCTGCGAACGTCTGCAGGACTACCTCGGGTCTCCGGTGGACTGAAGGCAGCAACCTCGCTATGGTCCAAAAGCTCCGGTACCGAGATCTGCACACAGTGCAGAGTGTAGTATCAGTACAACCGACCCATGTGCTCGTAAGTGTCGAGCCTAACCTCGGCGAAGTAGTGACGATGCTAGGACAGGACTACCAAATAAACCTGTGCAGTTAAAGCATATACGACAAGTAATAATAACAGGAACTAGCAGTTAAAGAGGGGAAGGGGAACATGCTGTGGGGAATATCAAGTACCAACCGAATCTCAGGAGAAAACCATAAAGAACATCTTAAATTTCACATCAGCCAGAATAAAGAAACAGTAACGAATCAATGTCCACTTTTATTCTTTATTGTTGCGGCACGCAACCTGATCCAAATCATATATCACTATTGCGGCGTGCAACCTGATCCAAATCGCATATCACTTGCGGCGTGCAACCCGATCCAAATCATATATCACTATTGCGGCATGCAACCCGACTCCTCCTGTCCTCCCTTATTACTCCTTGTTGCGGCATGCAACCCGATCCCATATAATATTGTTTCGGCGTGCAACCCGATCCCAATATTCAAATCAACACAAATCACAAAAGAATCCCGACAAGGGAACAATAAGGAAACAACAATATCCCGGCAAGGGAACCAACAACAAGAATACACACATCCCGGCAAGGGAACCAATAGTAAGAATTAAATACGTCTCGGTAAGGGAATCAGCTATAACCAAACTTGTACCAACAATTAACTTCACAAGTGAAACCTCAACTGGAGCCAATACTCAACGATAACCAAATACCACGAAGATAATCATAATTCTTGTCCCACGGTTGTTAACCATCAAGTTAAGCATGATCAATATATAGTAAAATCACAACAAATCCGAATATAAGACTCACGGGCAAGCTTGACACCGACGTATAGATACTCGTCACCTCACCTATACATCGTACTTGACACCAACAAATAGCAATTAATACACAACGCATATTCTCTCAAGCTAAGGTTAGGACAAACACTTACCTCGAACGTCCACGGCCAACTCAAGCCTCAAACACCGCCTTTCCTTTAGAATTCGCCTCCAAGTTACTTGTATCTAGCCCAAATTAATTTAACAACATCAATAAATGCTAAATAATTCATACCCAATGCTTAATTATAGGTATTCTATCATTTTCCTAAAAAGTCAAAAATCGACCCCGGGCCCGCTTGGTCAAAACTCGAGGTTCGGACCAAAACCCGATCACCCATTCACCCACGAGCCCGAATATGCAATTAGTTTCGAAATCCGACCCCAAAACGAGGTCTAAATTCCAATTATCAAAAAGCTTTAACTCTACCCAAATTCCCAATTTCTACCATGAAAATTCTTGATTTTTGATTAAAAAGTGATGAAAAACATTTGGTAATTGAAAGAGTAAAGTTTAGAATTGATTACCAACACTTTGGGGATGAATTTTTGTGAAGAAAATCGCCTCTAGGCCTTGGTAGTTCAAAAATATGATAAAAATGAGTTCTGCCCGTTTTTGGTTCTGTTTTAAAAGACTGGGCAGGCCTTCATCATGTTCGCGGTAGGCCTGCCGCGTTCGCGATGGGTCAGGCCTAAATGCCCTTCGCGTTCGCGTTTGGTAGCCAGCGTTCGCGAAGAGCAAATTGAACTCCCTCCCCCAGGCCCACTAACCCTATGCGTTCGCGTGAGCCTGAACGCGTTCGCGAAGGGTACCCCCCCAAAGCTTCGCGTTCGCGTCCAGAGCTCCACGTTCGCGAAGAACAAATTTACACCTGAGGAAATTTTCCTTACGTGTTCGCAAGTGAAGTCACGCGAACGCAAAGAACAAAATCACTGTGCACCTGAACAGCAAAACCTGCAACTTTTTCTAAGTGTAAAAATATCCCGAAACCTATCCGAAACTCACCCGAGCCCTCGGGGCTCCAAACCAAACATGCATACTAAGTCAAAAACATCATATGGACTTACTCGTGCGATCAAATCGCCAAATTAACACCTTTAACAACGAATTTAGCATCAAAATCAAAGAAAAATCTCAAGAACTCTTAAGTTCAAATTTTAACAACTGAGGGTCCGATTCACGTCATATCAAGTCCGTTTCTTACCAAATTTTACAGGCTCAACTTAAATACCATATAAGACCTGTACCGTGCTCCGGAACCAAAATACGGGCCCGATACCATCAAATTCAAACACATTTAAATTTCCAAAAACTCTTATAATTTTAGTTAAACAATTTTCTTCAAAAATTCATTTCTCGGGCTTGGGACCTCGGAATTCAATTCCGGGCATACGCCCAAGTCCCATATTTTTCTACGGACCCTCCTGGACCGTCAAATCACGGTCCGGGTCCGTTTACCCAAAATGTTGATCGAACTCAACTTAAATTCAATTTTAAAGGCCAAATTAGTATTTTTATCAAAATTTCACATACAAGCGTTCCGGATATACGCCCGAGCCGCGCACGCAAATCGAGGTGAGATAAAAGGAGGCTTTTAAGGCCTCGGAACACAGAATTAACTTGTAAATCAAGTGATGACCATTTGGGTCATCACATCCTCCACCTCTAAAACAACCGTTCGTCCTCGAACCGACATAGAAAAGAAGTACCTAAGTCGGGGAAAAGATGGGGATATCAGCTCCGCATATCGGACTCGGACTCCCAGGTAGCTACCTCGGTAGGATGACCTCTCCACTGAACACGAACAGAAGGGTAACTCTTTGATCTCAACTGACGAACCTGCCGGTCTAGAATGGCCACCGGCTCTTCCTCATAGGTCAGAACCTTGTCGAACTGGACAGTGTTGAAGTCTAACACGTGGGATGGATCGCCGTGATACTTTCGAAGCATGGACACATGAAACACTGGGTGCACAACTGATAAACTCGGCGGCAACGCAAGTCTGTAAGCCACCTCCCCCACTCGATCAAGAATCTCAAAAAGACCAATGAACCTAGGTCTTAGCTTGCCCTTATTCCCAAATCTCATCACGCCCTTCATGGGCGACACTCGGAGCAACACCTGCTCTCCGTCCTTAAATGCCACATCACGAACCTTGCGGTCGGCATAACTCTTCCGGCTGGACTGAGCTGTACGAAGCCTGTCCTGAATAATCTTCACCTTATCCAAGGCATCCTGAACTAACTCTGTACCCAACAACCGAGCCTCTCCCGGCTCAAACCATCCAACTGGCGACCGACACCGCCTACCATATAATGCCTTATGGGGAGCTATCAGAATGCTCGACTGGTAGCTGTTGTTGTAGGCAAACTCTGCTAGTGGCAAGAACTGATCCCAAGAACCTCCAAAATCAATAACACATGCTCGGAGCATATCCTCCAAAATCTGAATAGTACGCTCGGACTGTCCGTCCGTCTGAGGATGAAATGCTGTGCTCAACTCGACCCGAGTACCCAACTCACGCTGAACTGCCCTCCAGAAATGCGAGGTAAACTGCGTACCCCGGTCAGAAATGATAGACACGGGCACGCCATGAAGACGAACAATCTCCCGGATATAGATCTCAGCCAACCGCTCCGAGGAATAAGAAGCTGCCACAGGAATGAAATGCGCTGACATTGGTCAGCCTATAACAATAACCCATACTGCATCGAACTTCCTCTGAGTCCGTGGGAGTCCAAAACGAAGTCCATAGTGATCGCTCCACTTCCATCAGAATCTCAATCTTCTGAAACAATTACCAGGTCTCTGATGCTCGTACTTTTACCTGCTGACAATTCAAACACCGAGCTACATAGCAACAATGTCCTTCTTCATCATTCTCCACCAATAATGCTGCCGCCAAATCCTGATAATTTTAACGGCGCCCGGGTGAATAGGATACGGGAACTATGGGCCTCCTCTAGAAAACTCACGAAGTCCATCCACATTAGGCACACAAATACTACCCTGCATCCTCAAGACTCCATCATCTCCAACTTGTAACTGCTTGGAACCTCCGTGTCGCACATATGTCTCTAAGGAAAAGCAAATGAGGATCATTCATTACTGCCGTCACGGATACGCTCAAATAATGAAGAACGAGCGACTGTGTTAAGATAGACACGGCTGGGCTCAGAAACATTCAACCCATGAACTGATGGCTAAAGCCTGAAATCCAACAAGCAGTCTCTCACCGACTGGAATATACGCTAGGCTGCCCATACTGGCTGACTTTTCCTACTCAATGCATCAGCCACTACATTGGCCTTTCCGGATGATACAAGATGGTGTATCATAGTCTTTCAACAGCTCCAACCACCTCCTCTGCCTCAAATTTTTGTCTTTCTACTTGAAAAGTATTGTAGACCTTGTGATCGTTGAACACCTCACATGACATGCCATTACACAATAATGCCCCAATCTTCAGCGGTGAACAATGGCTGCTAACTCCAAATCATGAACTGGATAATTCTTCTCCGTGGATCTTTCAACTGTCCGAGGCATATGCAATAACTTTCCATTCTGCATCACACCGTGCCAAGTCCATACGCGATGCATCACATACACTGTATATGGCCTGAACTATTGGGCAAGACAACACTGGCGTCGTAGTCAAAGCTGTCCTGAGCTTCTGAAAGCTCGCCTCACACTCGTCCGACCACTGAACTGGGCACCCTCTGGGTCAACCTGGTCACGGGGCTGCAATAGATGAAAACCCCTCCACAAACCCGGTTAGTTAACCCGCCAAACCCAAGAAACTTCGGATCTCTGTAGCTGATGTGGGTCGAGGCCAGTTCTTGACTGCCTCTATCTTCTTTAGATCCACCTGAATACCCTCTGCTGATACAACGTGGCCCAAGAATGCAACTGAACTCAACCAAAACTTGCACTTCAAAAACTTGGAATACAACTGACTATCCCTCAGAGTCTGAAGAACGACTCGAAGATGCTGCTCGTGCTCCTCCCGATTGCGGGAATAGATCAAAATATCGTCAATGAAGACAATTACGAAGGTATCCAAATAAGGCCTGAACACTCGGTTCATCAAATCCATGAAAGCTGCTGGGGCATTTGTCAAATCGAATGACATCACAAAGAACTCATAATGCCCGTACCGAGTGCGAAAAGTTGTCTTAGGGACATCAGACGCCCTAATCCTCAACTGATGGTAGCCAGATCTCAAATCGATCTTCGAAAACACCTTGGCACCCTGAAGCTGATCAAACAAATTGTCAATCCTCGGCAATGGATACTTATTCTTGATTGTGACCTTGTTCAACTGCCGATAATCTATAAACATCCTCATCGATCCGTCCTTCTTCTTAACAAACAACACCGGCGCACCCCAAGGCGAGACACTAGGTCTAATGAAGCCCTTATCAAGCAAGTCTTGCAACTGTTCTTTCAATTCTTTAAACTCTGGCGGGGCCATACGATATGGCGGAATAGAAATGGGCTGAGTGCCCGGAGCCAAATTAATGCAAAAGTCAATGTCCCTGTCAGGCGGCATCCCCGGCAGGTCTGAAGGGAATACCTCTGGAAACTCACGAACAACGGGCACAGAATCCATAGAAGGAACCTCAACACTAGAATCACGAACATACGCCAAATAGGCCAAACATCCCTTATCAACCATACGCCGAGCCTTCATATATGATATAACCCTGCTGGTAGAATGACCAGGAGTCCCTCTCCACTCCAAACGAGGCAACCCCGGTAGTGCTAAGGTCACGGTCTTGGCATGGCAATCCAATATAGCATGATAAGGGGATAACCAATCCATCCCCAGAATGACATCGAAATCCACCATATCGAGATGTAGGAGATCCACACGGGTTTCAAGACCCCCAATAACAACCATGAAAGCACGATAAACACGATCTACCACAATAGAATCACCTACCGGTGTAGACACATATACAGGAGCACTCAAAGAATCACGAGGCACAACCAAATAAGGGGAAAAATAAGATGATACATAAGAATATGTGGACCCTGGATCAAATAGAACTGAGGCATCTCTACTGCACACTGAAACCGTACCTGTGCTAACTGCATTGGAAGCCTCCGCCTCAGGTCTGCCTGGCAGAGCATAACATCGGGGCTGGGCCCCACCACTCTAAGCTACGTCTCTAGGACGGCCTCCTGCTGGATGGCCTCCACCTCTAGCGGCCTTACCTCCACCTCTAGCACCTCTACCCCCACCCTAGCTGGTTGAGTGGGCGGTGGAACACCTGGTGCCTGAACCATGGCACGGGAACCCTAGTGTTGCGACTGAACACCCACTAATCTCGGACAAGCCCTCCGGATATGACCATACTCACCGCACTCAAAGCATCCACCTGAGTGCTGCGGCTGAGGAAACTGAGACTGACCCTGGCGGGCCGGCTGACCATGAGAATAGCTTTGAAGAGTAGGTGCTCTGATAGGAGCTGATGGTGCACGGTAGGACTGCTGATCAGAATACTGCACATGAGAACCACGGTCACCTGGAGCACCATGAGAAGCCTCAAGTACTGAATGAAACGGCCTGGGAGGACCCTACCAAAAGAATCCCTGCCTCCAAATGAGGCACCACTGAATCTGCCTGAATGACGAGGCTTTTTGTCAGACCCCTGACCACTCTCCTGCGATAGAACCATCTCAACTCTCCTGGCCATATTGGCCGCATCCTGTAAAGATATCTCGCTCCCAGTCTTCTTAGCCATCTGCAATCGAATCGGCTGAGCGAGTCCCTCAATGAACCTCCTCACCCTCTCTCTCTTGGTGGGAAGTATAATAAGAGCATGACAGGCCTAAGCAATGAATCTGGTCTCGTACTGAGTGACGGTCATAGAACCCTGTTGGAGACACTCAAACTGCCTCCGATAGTCCTCCTTCTGAGTGATAGGAAGAAACTTCTCCAGAAATAGCTGAGAGAACTGATCCCAGTTAAGGCAGGTGACCCAGCTGGCCTAGCCAAACAATAATCCCTCCACCAAGCCTTGGCGGAACCTAACAGGCGAAAAGCAGCAAAGTCGACCCCATTGGTCTCCACTATCCCCATGTTCTAAAGAACCTCATGACAGCTGTCTAAGTAATCCTGGGGATCCTCTGAAGATGTACCACCATAAGTAGTAGTGAACAGCTTGGTGAACCTGTCCAACCTCCACAAAGCATCGGCAGACATAGCTGCTCCATCACCGGTCTGAGCTACCACACTCGGCTGAACTACTCCAACTGGCTGAGCTGCTGGAGTCTGAAACTGGGGAGCCATCTGCTCCGGAGTGCGGGTAGCGGGAGTCTGTGCTCCTCCCCCAGCCTGAGAGACGGCTGGTGCTACAGGAAGTAAGCCTGCCCGAGTGACACTCTCCATAAGGCCCACTAGACGGACGAGAGCATCCTGGAGTACTAGGGTAGCAATGAACCCCTCTGGGACCTGGTCTGGGCCCACTGGAACTGTCTGGGCCGAAACCTCATCATCAAACTCAACCTGAGGCTCCGCCGCTGGTGTTGCTGCTCTGGGCTGAGCTCTACCCCTGCCTCGGCCCCTAGCACGGCCTCGACCTCACCCTCTGCCCCTCGTAGATGCTGCCGCTGGGGGCTCGGGCTGCTGATCAGCGGATGAAGAAGCGCGTGTTCTCGCCACCTGCGAAAGAACAGAGTAGAAGTTCAATTAGCAATTTAGCATTGAGAAATCAAATCGCACGACAGAGAAGAATAGAAGTGAAACTGTTCCTAACTCTATAGCCTCTTGGGGATAAGCACAGATGTCTCCGTACCGATCCCTCAGACTCGACCAAGCTTGTCCGTGAATTGTGAGACCTAAGCAACCTAGAGCTCTAATACCAACTTGTCACGACCCGGACTTCCCACCCTCGGGAGTCGTGATGGCACCTATTCGTGAAAGCTAGGCAAGCCGAGTATTATAGATCTTAACACCCTTTTTCTTAACCTTTTAACAATTTTTAAATCAACATACAATCAACAGCGGAATAATAATAATAATAAAAGAAATGCAGAAGACGAAATCTGATAACTTAGCCAAATACTAGTATGAAAGATACAAAATACATCTCTACCCATAACTGGTGTCACAATATCACGGACCGTCTATGAATACTAGAAACAGTGGTCTGAAAAGAAAGATACAATCTGTCTCTGATGTAAATGAAAACAGATTATAAAAGATAGAAGGGGACGCCAGGGCCTGCGGACGTTTGCAGGACTTCCTCAGGTCTCCGCTGGACTGAAGGTAGCAACCTCGCTATGGTCCAAAAAATCCGGTACCGAGATCTGCACACAGTGCAGAGTGTAATATCAGCACAACCGACCCCATGTGCTGGTAAGTGTCGAGCCTAACCTCGGCGAAGTAGTGACGAGGCTAGGACAGGACTACCAAATAAATCTGTGCAGTTAAAGCATATACGGCAAGTAATAATAACGGGAACTAGAAGTTAAAGAGGGGAAGGGGAACATGCTGTGGGGAATATCAGGTACCAAACGAATCTCAGGAGAAAAGCATAAAGAACATCTTAAATTTCACATAAGCCAGAATAAAGAAACAGTAACGAATCAATGTCCTCTTTTATTCTTTATTGTTGCAGCGCGCAACCCGATCCAAATCATATATCACTGTTGCGGCGTGCAACTCGATCCAAATCGTATATCAGTGTTGCGGCGTGCAACCCGATCCAAATCATATATCACTGTTGCGGCGTGCAACCCGACCCCTCCTGTCCTCCCTTATTACTCCTTGTTGCGGCGTGCAACCCGATCCCATATAATATTGTTGCGGCGTGCAACTCGATCCCAATATACAAATTAACACAAATCACAAAAGAATCCCGGCAAGGGAACAATAAGGACACAACAATATCCCGACAAGGGAACCAACAACAAGAATAAACACATCCCGGCAAGGGAACCAACAGTAAGAATTAAATACGTCCCGGCAAGGGAATCAACTATAACCAAACTTGTACCAACAATTAACTTCACAAATGAAACCTCAACTGGAGACAATGCTCAACGATAAACAAATACCACGAAGATAATCATAATTCTTGTCCTACGGTTGTTAACCGTCAAGTTAAGCATGATCAATATATAGTAAAATCACAACAAATCGGAATATGACTCACGGGCATGCTTGACACCAACCTATAGATACTCGTCACCTCACCTATACGTCGTACTTGACACCAACACATAGAAATTAAGACACAACACCTATTCCTTCAAGCTAAGGTTAGGCCAAACATTTACCTCGAACTTCCACGGCCAACTCAAGCCTCAAACACCGCTTTTCCTTTAGAATTCACCTCCAAGTTACTTGTATCTAGCCCAAATTAATTAATAACATCAATAAATGTTAAAGAATTCATATCCAATTCTTAATTATAGGTTTTCTATCATTTTCCTAAAAAGTCAAAAATCGACCCCGGGCCCGCTTGGTCAAAACTCGAGGTTCGGACCAAAACCCGATCACCCATTCACACACAAGCCCAAATATGCAATTAGTTTCGAAATCCGACCCCAAAACGAGGCCTAAATTTCAATTATTCAAAAAGCCCTAACTCTACCCAAATTCCCAATTTCTACCATGAAAATTCTTGATTTTTGATTAAAAATTGATGAAAAACATTGTGTAATTGAAAGAGTAAAGTTTAGAATTGATTACCAACACTTTGGGGATGAATTGTGTGAAGAAAATCGCCTCTAGGCCTTGGTAGTTCGAAAATATGACAAAAATGAGTTCTGCCCGTTTTTTGTTCTGTTTTAAAAGACTGGGCAGGCCTTCATCGCGTTCGCGATGGGTCAGGCCTAAATGGCCTTTGCGTTCGCATTTGGTAGCCCGCGTTCGCATAGAGCAAATTGAACTCCCTCCCCCAGGCACACTAACCCTATGCGTTCGCGTGAACCTGAACGCGTTCTCGAAGGGTAACCCCCTCAAAGCTTCGCGTTCGCGTCCAAAGCTCCGCATTCGCGAAGAACAAACTAACACCTGAGGAAATTTTCCTTACGCGTTCGCGAGTGAAGTCACGCAAACGTGAAGAACAAAATAACTGTGCACCTGAACAGCAAAACCTGCAACTTTTTCTAAGTGTAAAAATATCCCGAAACCTATCCGAAACTCACCCGAGCCCTCGGGGCTCCAAACCAAACATGCATACTAAGTCAAAAACATCATATGGACTTACTCGTGCGATCAAATCGCCAAATTAACACCTTTAACAACGAATTTAGCATCAAAATCAAAGAAAAATCTTAAGAACTCTTAAGTTCAAATTTTAACAACCGAGGGTCCGATTCACGTCATATCAAGTCCGTTTCTTACCAAATTTTACATGCTCAACTTAAATACCATATAAGACCTGTACCGTGCTCCGGAACCAAAATACGGGCCCGATACCATCAAATTCAAACACATTTAAATTTTCAAAAACTCTTATAATTTCAGTTAAACAATTTTCTTCAAAAATTCATTTCTCGGGCTTGGGACCTCGGAATTCAATTTCGGGCATACGCCCAAGTCCCATATTTTTCTACGGACCCTCCGGGATCGTCAAATCACGGGTCTGGGTCCGTTTACCCAAAATATTAACCGAAGTCAACTTAAATTTAATTTTTAAGGCCAAATTAGCATTTTTATCAAATTTTCACATACAAGCGTTCCGGATATACGCTCGGACCGCGCACGCAAATCGAGGTGAGAAAAAGGAGGCTTATAAGGCCTTGGAACACAGAATTAACTTGTAAATCAAGTGATGACCTTTTGGGTCATCACAGAACTAGTCCATCGCTGGTAGAGAGACGAATCCTCGAAAACGATACGCAACGTCTTGCCATGATTTTTGCTCGGCTACTGTACAGGATGCGTGGGGACAGTGAGATTCAGGGTTTTTTCTCGACGGCGAATTCACCGAAAAGTAGGGTTAACAAAGACGACGGAGTTTGGGGCCGAGCAACTTGAATTTCTGTTAATATATTTCAATGTATTTTCAATGTATCACGCTGTATTTTCATATATTTCATTGTATTCATTGTCTTTTTTTTCATTGTAATTCAATGTATCTCGCTGTATTTCATGTATTTCATTGTATTCACTGTCTTTTTTTTATTGTATTTCAATGTATCCCGCTGTATTCTATGTATTTCATTATATTCACTGTCTCGCTATATGCCATGAATGTATTCATATGTTTTTTTTAATTAATATAATTTGTGTATTCAGATGTATTATATAATTTCTCTGAAGATTGCTATGTTTTTGGGGTATTTTTCGGTTGAGAATCTTTTTTATAACTGGAAATACAAATTTTGTGTGTTATCATTGAGTTTGTTGAGTTATATTAGGAGTCTATTATATTAATTGATTCACTTTCCGTTTAAAAACAGTGTAATCCCCTGTTTCACGTCGTGAGTACAGTCGAATACAATAATCTGTCCAGCTGTAATCCTATGTTTCACGCCATGAATACAGTCGAATACACTCGAATACAACAATTGATTAGCTGGACTTCCCTGATTCACGCCTATTTTTGCTACTGTATTCATGAATACAGTAGCTTAAATACATCTAATACATCTTATAACAACAAAAAACGTATCTACAATCCATAATATAGCAAATGGTATCTATAGATAGCTAATTACCACTAAAAGATAGTGCTTTATGAAAATTTCTCTTAATCTTATTAGCTATAGTAAGATTAAATTAAAAGAAGCAGTACGCTACAGGGATAAAACATAGGTTATAGCTTTGACAATTAAGAAAGAAAAGGGATTTCAATTTGGGTGCTCTGCTACGGCAGTAATTCACGATGGAGTTTAGATGTCACGACCCAAATTTCATTATAGGCCGTGATGGCGCCCAACACAGTTGTTAGGCAAGCCAACACTGATCAACTATTCCCGTTTTAAATAATTAGTAAGTGATAGCTTTTCCTTATTTGATAAAAATTTAGGAGTTTAAAATTTAAACATAAATAAATGGAAGCAATAAATACGAATCGTAATCATGTAAGTAAACCAAAATCATAAGTCTACTGGTGTATGTGCCAAGACCTGGTGTCACAAGTATGTGGGCAATCTAGTAGAATATAAAAAACCATACTATCCTACTGTCTGAAAAGAAATAGACAAGAAAGATAAAGACATAAGAGAGACTCCAGCTGCTGCAGAACGGCTCAAAAGGGCAGCTCACCGGAAAGTCTCAAGCTGGGGAGTCAAGTCTATGCGGCTGGCCAGATGCACCTGCCGCAAATCCCGTACAATCAAGTACAGAAGTGTAGTGTGCATAAAAATATGTACCCAATCGGTATCTCGTCTAACCTCGAAGAAGTAGTAAGGAGGGGTCGACTCCGACACTTACTAGGTCCAACAATATAATAATATGAAGTTCAAATTGTAAATCATGATGTATGTAGATAACAACAAGCTCAAAACAAGAATAATAACTCGAAAATACTTCCATCATGTTTAAGAAGTCAAGGCACTTTCTTCATTTAAAAAAAGTGAAATTTCAAGCAACAAATCATACGAACTATAAAGAGTTCCAGTTCTATTATCACACACAAATACCACCGAGAACATTCGGCCCGATCCAACATAAAAGTAAACTATGCACTGTCGAGGGTCGAACGGCGCGAACCATAGATGCATCTATTAACCTGCCGAGGCGAACGGCCCTCTCCAATGAGAGTAGTAGAAATAGTCACCCCGCTCGCGGAATATACTTGCAACGCGGTTAAATATAAATATAACGTAATTTTCCTCATTTCTTTTCAAAATAATAATTTACTTGAAACCTATGAAATCTTGAAATCCTCAACTTAGTTTCAAAGCAAATCAACAAATATATTCAGATAACGGTACCCACAAAGCATGGTGTAGGCATAGAATTACCCGGACATAACAAGAATAGTAGCTACGTACGGACTCTTGTCACTTAGTGCGTACGTATCCCCCACAATGAATCATATATTAATTAAGTTCACCTATGGGGAAATTCCCTTTTACAAGGTTAGAAAAGAGACTTACCTCGTCTCAAGCCTACTTCCCAATTCAAGAACGCGCCCAAATCTCCAAATTTGACGCCGAACGACTCGAAACTAGTTAAACATTACATTAACAAATCAATCTATGCTCAAAAGATCACAATTCCATCATTTAAGTGATTACCCAACCTAAATTGCAAGATTCCTAAAATTCACCCTCGGACCCACATCCCGGGATTCCGAAATTTTTTAAAGGAAGTTGTCACCCATAACCTTAGGAACATAAATATATAATTTCTACTAAATTCCATAACAAATTTCGTGGTTAAATCTCATTTTTAATAAAACCCTAAGTTTTCACCTAAACCCATGATTTTTACTAATTTACTTTTTATAATCTACCCATAAACTATGTATTTAACTCACATTGTGTAGAATTCATCACTCAAGATGCTAAGTCGAAATCCCCTCTTTGAGAGCTCCCCAATCGCCCAAATGTGTAAAGAATGGTAGAAAAATGCCTAACTCCCGTATTTAATGAAGTGCATTGCCCCAATGATTTTAGCACCTGCGGTGCGTCAACCGCACCTGCGGTCCCGCTTCTGCGGATGAAGGTCCGCTTTTGCAGAGTTGGGCCGGGCCGGCTGGGGCCGCACCTGCGGACGGATACCCGCTTCTGCAGAAAAAGAGCCGCATCTGCGGAACCTGGGCTCCTCTCCTTGGGCCGCATCTGCGAGGCTGCAACCGCACCTGCGACTGACCAACCGCAGGTGCGGTTATGACAGCAACTGGAGCTTCAGCTCTTTCTCAAATTTTCAACTTAGTCCGAGCCTCGTCAGATTGACGCTCCGGGCCCCCGGACCCTGCCCGAACATACCAACAAGTTTGGAATCATACAAAAAACTCGCTCGAATCCTCGGAACACCCGAAACAACATTAAAGAATCGCACTCTATTGAATCAAACTTATGAACTTCAAGTTCTTCAATCTACTTCCAATGCGCCGAAACGTACTTATACTACTCTAAATAACACCAAATTTTGCGTGCCCGTCTTAAATAACATTACAGAATTATTCCAGGTCTCGGAATCCCGTTTGGACCTCGATATCATCAAAACCTACTCTAAACCAAATTTAAAGAATTTCAAAGTTCGTCAAGATCCAATTTTCACTATTAGGCGCCAAAACGCTCTCGGATCGTCCAAAACCCAATCCGAACATACGCCCAAGTCCGAAATCATCATACAACCTATTGGAACCGTCAAATCCCAATTACGACGTCGTTTACTCAAAATGTTGACCGAAGTCAAACTTGGCCTTTTAAGCCAACCTTAAGGAACCAAGTGTTCCATTTCAACCCAAACTCTTCCAAATCCCAAACCAACCATCCCTGTAAGTCATAAATCAGTATAAGCAAGTACGGGAAGTCTTATTTAGGGTTACGGGGTTCTAGAAAGCAAAACGACCAGTCGGGTCGTTACATTTTCCACCTCTTAAACAAATATTCGTCATCGAACGAGTTTAGATTCATACCTGAAGTGCTAAATAAGTGTGGATATCTGCTCCGCATTTCCTCCTTCGACTCCTAGGTATCCTCCTGTTTATCAACAATAGCAACTGGATCCTCCTCATAACCCATGCTCTCATGTAGCTGGATAGTACTGAAGTTGAACACATGAGACAAGTCGGCGTGATATCTCTGAAGCATAGACAAGTGAAAACCTAGATGAACCCCGGAGAGGTTGGGAGGTAAAACAAGCTCATAAGAAACTTCCACAGCTCGCATCAACACCTCAAATGGGCCTATAAACCTTGTGCTCAAATTGCCCTTCTTCCCGAATCTCATAATACCCTTCATCGGCGAGACATTCAAGAGAACCTTCTCGCCGACCATAAATGATACATCCCGCGCCTTCTGATCCACACAACTCTTCTGTCTGGACTGTGCTGTGCGAAGTCGCTCCTGGATCAACTTTACCTTTTCCAAGGCATCTTTCACCAAATCTATACCAAATAACTTAGCCTCGCCGGGCTCAAACCACCCGATGGGAGAACGACATCGCCGACCATATAAAGCCTCAAATGGAGCCATCTCGATGATGAATTGATAACTGTTGTTGTAAGCAAACTCGGCCAAAGGCAGGAACTGATCCCACTATCCTCCAAAGTCAATCACACATGCACTTAGCATGTCCTCCAGTATCTGAACTGTCCGCTCTGATTTTTCGTCGGTCTGTGGATGAAATACTGTGCTGAGCTCTACACGGGTCCCCAACTCACTCTGTACGACTCTCCAGAAATGTGAAGTGAACTAAGGGCCTCTATCTAATATGATGGAAATAGGCACACCGTGCAACCAAACTATCTCCCGAATATAAATCTGGGCCAAATTCTCTGAAGTATATGTAGTCACAACCAGAATGAAGTGTGCCGACTTGGTCAACCTGTCAACAATGACCCAAACTGCATCAAACTTCCGCAAAGTCCGCGGCAATCCAACTACAAAGTCCATAGTGATGCGCTCCCATTTCCACTCATGTATAGTCATCTGCTGAAGTAGGCCACCCGGCCTCTGGTGCTCATGCTTAACCTGCTGGAAATTAAGCACCTAGCCACATACTCAACTATGTCTTTCTTCATCCGCCGCCACCAGTAATGCTGTCTCTGGTCACGATACATCTTCGTAGCGCCTGGATGAATAGAATACCAAGATATGTGTGCCTCCTCTAGAATCCTCTCCGTCAAGCTATCAACATTAGGAACACATAGGCAACCCTGGAGTCGCAGAACACCATCCTCGCCAATAGAAACCTCCTTGGAACCACCCTGTAGTACCGTCTCTCTCAGAACTTCCAAATGCGGATCTTCAAACTACCGAGCCTTGATCTGCCCCAATTATGAAGACTGGGCAACAACATATGCAAGAACTCGGTTGGGCTTTGAAATGTCCAACCTCACAAGTCTGTTAGCCAAGGACTGAATGTCCAAAGCCAGTGGCCTCTCCTCTGCTGAAATGAATGCTTAGCTACCCATACTCTCTGCCTTCCTGCTTAAGGCATCCGCAACCACATTTGCCTTACTCGGATGATAAAGAATGGTGATGTCATAATGCTTCAGTAACTCAAGCCATCTACGCTGTCTCTAATTGAGATCTCTTTGCTTGAACAAATGTTGTAAGCTGCGATGATCAGTGTAAACCTCACATGACACACCATAAAGGTAATTCCTCCAGATCTTAAGAGCATGAACAATCGCGGCTAACTCTAAATCGTGCACAGGGTAATTCTTCTCATGAATCTTCAGCTGACGTGAAGCATATGCAATAACTCGCCCCATTTGCATCAATACACAACCCAAGCCAACGCGTGAAGCGTCACAATACACCGTATACATCCCCGAACCGGAAGGCAACACTAGAACCGGTGCTGTAATCAAAGCTGTCTTAAGCTTCTGAAAGCTCGCCTCACAATCATTGGACCAACCGAACAGAGCACCCTTCTGAGTCAATCTAGTCAAAGGTACTGCAATGGATGAAAAACCTTGCACGAACTGGCGATAATAACCTGCTAACCCCAGAAAACTCCTGATCTCAGTCACCGAAGTGGGACATGGCCAACTCTGAACTGCCTCAATCTTCTTAGGATCCACCTTAATACCCTCTCCTGATACAACACGCCCCAAAATGACACAGACTCTAGCCAAAACTCACACTTGGAGAACTTAGCATATAGCTTCTGTTCTCGCAACGTCTGAAGCACCACTCTCAAATGCTGCTCGTGCTCCCCCAAGCTACGTGAGTAAATCAAGATGTCATCAGTGAAGACGATAACAAAAGAATCAATATAAGGCCTGAACACCCGATCCATCAAATCCATAAACGCTGCTAGGGCATTAGTCAAGCCGAAGGACATCACTAGAAACTCATAATGGCCATATCTAGTATGGAAAGTAGTCTTCGGATCATTTGAGTCTCGAATCTTCAACTGATGGTACCCCGATCTCAAGTCGATCTTATAAAACACCCCAACACCCTGCAACTGGTCAAATAAATAATCGATACGAGGCAACGGGTACTTGTTCTTGATGGTAACTTTGTTCAACTGGCGGTAATCAATGCACATCCTCATAGTCCCGTCTTTCTTCTTCACAAATAACACTGGTGCACCCCAAAGTGATACACTTGGTCTGACAAACCCCTTTGCTAGTAACTCCTCAAGCTGCTCCTTCAGCTCCTTCAACTCTTTCGAAGCCATACGGTACGGCGGGATAGATATAGACCGGGTACCTGGAGCCAAATCAATACAGAAATCAATATCACGATCTGGCGGCATGCCAGGAAGGTCAGAAAGAAACACATTGGCAAATTCCCGGACTACTAGCACTGAATCAATCGTCGCAGACTCTGCGATGGTGTCCCTAACATATGCTAGATACGCCAAACAACCCTTCTCGACCAGATGTCGAGCCTTCAAAAAAGAGATAACCCGACTAGATGTACTAACGGAGGAACCCTTCCACTCCAATCTCGGCAACTCTGGCATCGCTAAAGAAACAGTCTTGGCATGACAATCAAGGATGGTGTGATATGGGGATAACCAATCCATGCCCATGATGACCTCAAAGTCAATCATATCAAGTAATAGGAGGTCCGCTCTAGTCTTGTAAGCACAGAATGTAACCACACTGGACTGGTAGATTCGATCCACAACCACAGAATCGCCCACAAGAGTGGACACATAAACAGGAGTACCCAAAGACTCACGAGGAATATCAAGGAAATGAGGAAACTGAGATGACACATATGAACAGGTAGACCCTGGATCAAATAATACCAAAGCATCCCCACCACATACAAAAATAATACCTGTGTTCACGGCATCTGAGGCCACTAGTTTTGAGTTTTCCTAAGTGTAACTTAGATAATCTGATCCTCTTAAGTTTGTTTAATCAGTGTATTGGTGTCTGGATGTTCCCTAAACATGCATACTTGCTTTGCCCTTAATCTCTATAGTGAATGCTCCATACTTGTGCTAGAACTTCCTGTGTTAATTGTAATATGTTCCCCTGCTATTATGTCATTCAATATGATCCCCATACCCCATTAGTGATTGATTGAGATCTTAACAGTTACCTCAACCTGTTTTCCATGCCCTGTTTGAACCATTTTGTTTTACGGCATAACTTAGACCTTCTTTAGTTCTTTAGTCTATTGTGTCAATCCCTAAATGCCTACATGTGCTATTTGGTATGAGCTTGCTATCTCGCACTGCTCTGAAACTCTACAATGTTTTCTTGTATGTACAATGTGTTTCAATTTGCATTATAACCATTTTCTATCGACTATGATCTTGCTTCTATGCTAATATGTTTTCCCAGTATGTCTTTGGTCCATTTGATACCCTCTTCTTCCAGTGATTATCATAATGTGTGTCCCCCATCATGTCTAAATACTGATTAGCATGACCTTAGGATGCATACTTAGCTTAATTTGGACCTCTTAGGTCTCAACTGGTTTAGTGTCATGCATGATAATCTATGTACATCCTGCAAACCCATTTCTTCCCCAATTCTTTCAATATGAGGCTGTCTATGTGGTGCTTTGCTGTGTGTGGAAATCCTACTGAACCTACTGGTTTGCTTGATTAGTTGCTCAACTTGGCTATGTATCCTTTAGGTTACAAGTGTACCCCAGTTCTGTCCCTTAGCCATTGTCCATTCTCCCTCATTTGCTACTTATGCAATTCCAAACTCCTTATTCTTAGCCGGCTGAAAGCAAGGGCTATCGGGTTTTTTACTACTGACCTCCCTAGTGTGAGCACTGCTCGGGGTCCATTTGAGGCCCTTGTGAACTCTGACACACTAGGATTTGGGTCCCTAATCACTCCCTCTAATGCTGGAACCTAAATTATCCCAGTTCCTTCTTCTATTATCCTATGAATATGTAAGCCGGTTGGTTTAAGTAAATCAATGCTTGGCAATATGATTGTGTGATTTGGGCTTCGAGTTCTTCTATGGATTCTTGGTTGTATTGATCTTTGTTGAAGGTCTGGGTATGCTGTATAAGAAGTGCTGAAGGCCCAGACAGTGCTGGGTATTTCTTTAGGCCCGTTGTGGGCTTACTATTTTTTTTTGCTTACTATTATTATTTGTACCACATTTGTAACTACTTTATTATTGGGCCTGTAATAGCTTTGTAATAACCAATTGGGGATTTAGTAAAATGGGGAAGGGTTAGATTCTTAATGTCTGTGTAAAAGGGGTAGACAATATGCCTATAGGACTCATTGATTCACTTTCTATATGTGTCGTTCAATTTATATATGCACAGTAGACACCATGTCATTAGGGTAAGCACACACACACACACTGTTTGCTAGCAAACATGAATCCAAATGCTGCAATCATTCTTATTGCTATGTGCTGCTAGAAAATCTGCCTAAAGGAACAAATGTCACTGAACTTTCCTTTAATTTGCTGCAGCACGTCCATTAGAAATTATGACCATAGGAGTTTGATCACCTCATTTGCTATTATCTCGCACTGTTCACTAGAAACCATGCCTATAGCATTTTAATCATATCATTTGTTACTGCATCACACTTTTCAACTAGAAAGCATGTCTATAGGATTGAGTGTAATGATAAAGTCAGCTCCAAGTGTTAAACATCAGAGATCCTGTCTATAGGACATCACTGTTCGTCTTAATAAGAGTTGATGTTGCACCTCTCAATATGGTTTATTATGAACTTCTAGGATCCTCCCAATGGTCCTTTCATTATTCCTTACTGCACAAGTCACCTAGACACATCAGGCTTAATAACCGAAAATCTGCAATCAGTATGCAAATCATATAATCTTGTCTATGAGCAACGCTTGGCCTCTGAAACTGCTTGTAAGCCTTGATGCCTTGTCACATAGAAATCATGTCTATAGGGATTTAAGTTTCTCAATTTTGAATTTCTTAATTTGGGATTTGTCTTGCGTGCATTTGTTGCATAAGCGTGGAGGCAAAACTTGAGCCTTAACTGCTTATACGTGAAGTCCAATGTATTTTTGTATGTCGCCTAGTTTTGACATTTCTGAGCAACCTAAGTGAGGTCTAGAACCACCCAAATATAGGTCCAATACCTCATGGACCATAGGTATGGGACGGGTAGTGCACGCATAGGGTACGACTTAGAATTGAATTACAACACTTTTAGGTAACAACTTTAACATAGTAATCGGGTAGCAGGAGATGATAGTCTGTGCCCGCTGAATAATACGAGTAACCCCCTATTCTAAGGGAGTTGCGAAGTATTATTTATGTTGCACGGGGTGATCCTTTAAGCTAAAAAACTTAGGACCCCCTTTTTCCTCTTTATGCGTGGTTATAAATAATTGTATCCCTGCGTTTGTGTAAGACTTGTATTAATTCTGTTGTAATAAAATTCTATGACTTCGAAACTCCTTTTGTTTATTTGATCACCTAGTTGAATAGTAATCCACGTAATCCTAAGTTCGGCGGGGACCCTCAGTTGTGGACCTCGAAGAGTGCCTAACACCTTCTCTTTGGGGTAATTTGAGCCCTTACCCGATCTTTGGTGGCGTTGACTAGTCAAATAGAGTTATTTGCAAATATGTGCCCTAACGCACCTTAAAATTCATTAGGTGGCGACTCTCCTATTTTAGCACTCTATCTCCCATTCCAAAAAGGAGTTGTCACGACGTCGAAACCCGCTTTCACGAGAAAGCGAGGCGCGACATGCATGCACCTAATACTTCTCACATGGAAGCTGCTAGAAGAGTAGTGAAATACATCAAGTCTACACCTGGACTTGGTCTGTTCGTGCCAACTGGAAGCTGCAATAAACTAATAGCCTATTGTGATTCAGATTGGGGGGCATGTGTTGAGTCTAGGAGGTCAGTCACTAGGTATGTAGTTAAATTTGGAGAAACACTGATTTCTTGGAAGTCAAAGAACCAAGGGACAATATCTAAAGTTCAGCTGAGGCAGAGTTCAGAAGCATAGCAACCACAGTAGATGGAATTGTGTGGTTGGTCGGACTTTTCAAGGAGTTAGGAGTGGATATTGCTCTGCTTGTGCCTCTATACTGTGATAGTAAGGCAACAATCCAAATTGCTGCACATCCAATATTTCATGAACGGACTAAACACATAGATATTGACTGTCATTTTGTAAGAGAAAAGCTAGTACAAGATCTACTTCAAACTCAGCATGTTGGTACAACATAACAGATAGCAGATGTGCTGACAAAGGCTTTGTGCAAACCACAACATGACTATTTACTAAGCAAGCTGGGAATGAAGAATGTATTTCATCCCTCAGCTTGAGGGGGAGTGTTGAGAGTTATATGCCCCACCTATTTAACTAGACTACAGTTAGTAGAGTAATTAGTATTACACTATACTATAGTTAGTAGTTGAGTTAGTTATAACCGACACTTATATAAATAGTAGCTTAGATATTCAGATCAATACAACAGTGATGATTTTTGTTTTGTACATCACTATGCAGTAACTGCTTTCTTCTTCTTTCTCTCATTTCATCTCCTCTCACCGCCATTGCTGAAGCTTTGTGACATGGTATCAGAGCACGGTTAAAAGAGTGTTACAGCTCAGCTTTGACGAATTTCTTAAGACTCTTCTGTATTACCTAAGTCAAATTGATCAATTGAGCCAATTCTCAATCTGAATCTCACTCCTCACAAGCTAGATTTTGGAGATTTTTCGATTGAGCCTCGATTGACTGTCAATAGCTGCGCTTCTCTTAAATTTCAGAATTCTTAGTGCTTTTCCTTCAATTTTCGCAACAATGTCGGTCAATGAAGAAGTTGTTGATAATCGGTTCACCACTCAGACCTTCGCACAATCAGTTGATCAAGTCGATCATCATCATCATTTATGCATTCACCCATCCGATACACAAGGTTCTGTTCTCATCTCTATTCAGCTACAAGGTTCTGAAAATTACTCTATTTAGAGTAGATCTTTAAAATTATGTTGCATGGTAAAAACAAATTAGGCTTTGTCTTAGGCACCTACAAAAAAAGTAACTGCGATGTTAGTCTTCATGAACTATGGGATAGGTGCAATGCAATAGTGTTAGCATGGATTATGAATACAGTGGCACCAAACTTGATTAGTACTGTCATCTATGCCTCCGATGCCTATACTGTTTGGGAAGACCTAAGAGTTTGTTAGGTTTATTATTGTTTGGATAAATTAATAATTGTGGTTTTTTTTAATGATATTTAAAATTTATGTTTCAAATTTGAGCTTATGTGGAGTAGATTTGAGTATTGAATCGTGTGTTGGATTATTAAAATTCGATAAATTATTTTTCATTTTTGGCATATGAACTTCAGACGAAAACGTCTTAAGTCAGAATAATTAGTCTTACGTGCATCTTAAGTATAATTTTATACTTAAGACTAATTTATCTAAAGTGCATGTAAAAAATTAGCTGCACTTCATACTAGTTAGTCTTAAGTATAGTTTTGAACTTTGAATTATACACTACAGAACTTCAGATACGATTATATGAAGTTTTTATTGTTGGGGGAGGGGGGTGGGAGAGAATTTCATACGCGAACATTATCTGAAATTTGTAAATTTACGCTTGAAGTTTGCACTGTCACGAGGAGAACTTTAGATGCAAACACTTCTCAAAACTTTTTAACTTCAGATGCGAATTTTTGAAACTTCATATGCGACGTTTGAAGTGTGTCCCAAAGTGGGTAAAATGATAAATTTATGTCTGAAGTGTATCCCAAAGTGGGTAAAATTATAAAATTTTCTGCAATGTGAATATGAGTTCAATGGTGACTCCAAAATCGGGTATATCTGCGCTTTTCTTCGATAGAAGTTCTACAAAATCAATATCAACTGTATGTTGATCTTGGGCCTACCTTTGGGCTTGAATCTTATGTAATGAAGATCCAGTTAGTTTGTAGAGAAATTGATAGTGTGTAACAACATACACGAGGAATTGGCAAATTATTGGCCATAAATTATTTTGGATAAGCAGCCCCCAAAAAATTTGCATTGTACAACCAAATTTTAAAAAACCTATTCCTATTTATTCTCTCTCTATAAATTCCCCTCCCTATCTCTCTATGACTTACGTATCATTTCCTTTCTCCCTCTCCCTTTCTATCCTTATATTTTTTCTTCTATCCCTCTTCTTTCTCTCTCATGATTTAGCGAAAATTATTGCTGATATGTAGAAAAAATAGTGGGATGAAAAGATAAGGTTGATCTTACACCAGAGAAAATCAGAAGCAAAAAATAAGAGAGAAAAGGAAAAAATAGAGTTCAACTTTATTTTTCTACTCTTTTTGTTGTTGTTGTTGTTATTGTTAGATTGAACGAGTGGGTGTTATTGAAATTGGTTGAAAACACCTAGATGAGGCTATATACAAAAATTGAGCAAGATAAGAAGTGATTTAGATTGATTTCAAGTTAAAATATCAGACCAAAAAAATTCAACTATGATATGTGTATATCACTTTGTATATCGTGTACATCAGTGTATATCACACAGAGGTTTTTATGGATGTATGTGTATATCACTTTGTATATCGTCTATATAACACAAATTTTGTATGGATGCCTGTGTATATCACATTGTATATCGTGTTTATAACACAAATATTCATGGATATACACAGATACACATGATATACATGAGATATCACTGATGTACATGGAGATATACACGGGATACAATGGGGATACACATGTGGAGTCATCTTGAAACTTGAGTTTTAAATTTGAAATGTGTTATACAAAGTAGGAAAATAAAATTTTGATATACTTTTTGATATATACATTATTATTATGTTATACATAGTGATACACAAGTAATATCATTATTACAGTGTTATATATATTCGGCTATACATATTAAAAAAACAAGAAAAATAATTTAGAAAAATTTGGGAGATCTTTCGGATACTATTCAAGGAAATAGAACCTAATTTCTAGGAAGATGGTTGCTATAAGAAAAAAGAGAGAGGATTTTAAATATTTTTTGCTATTTTTAGAGAAAATAATTTTGATGGAGCTTATTTTTAGGATGGTGGTTGAACCATTACAAGAGAGAGAATAACTTTAGGCTACCATATGCCAAACTCTAAAATATAGTCTTTTGTATGCCAATTGTTGGACCTAGTTGTCATGTCATGCCAAATCCCCTAATTTGTACAATGAGTCGGCAAGAAGGATCGGTTTTGGAGACCCTTCATTTAGTACTCATTACCCCCACCTGGCTGCGTACATCCTACCCTCCCCAGACCCCACTTGTGGGATTAAACTGGACTTGTTGTTGTAAAAAATTATTTTCATGAATAAATCATGTGGTAGAAAAAATTTTCTTGAGATATCTCAAGATTATTTTGATTTTCCCATACAATTTCAGTATAATTACCATCTAAAATTACATCATTTTTAACACATAAGAATAGTGGACATATATTTATATAAGATATCTCAAGTAATAGTTTTTTGCAACAAAAGAAAATCTTTATTTTCTAAAAAAATAATAATTATGTTTAATTAAATTAAAAAAATTATTAAATATATTAAAGATGGAAAAGAACGTGCTTTTGGAAAGGAGATATACTCAATCCCAGAAATATAATTGGCGGGTTCAATCGTGCACACAACTCCCCCAATACTTGTCTTTGCACTCTGAGTACCATCAGCTAAGTGTGTTTTATGTGTTTATTTGTTATGATTGTATGTATGTAAAGAAAAAAGTACAATATTCGATATATATGAACCACATATTTTTTTTGACGAAGGATGTTCAATATTTATATGAATTTGATTAAAATTCAAGAAGTACACATTTTTTTTATTGTTCTTTATCACCTACATTAAATAAATTTCATATGTCAAAACCTGTTTATTTAGTATATAAACATAAACCAATTCAAGAGTTTAGAAACTTCAGCAACATTGCCAAGCCAACACTCAATTATTTTACTTTAATGCAAGTAATAACACGACGTCCATCAAGTTGACCAAGTTGTTCATAATGATAAAAAATTACTATTTGTGATATAACAATTTTTGTTTGCTTATGGATAAAAAGTATCTATTTTATCTCAAGTAAACTTAAAAAAATATCATTCAAAACATTATCCAATTACAATGAAAAATTTCACTAGTTTACCAATAATGCAGGCTAAACTTAAAGCGATCTTAGCCTTTGAAATTCAATGGATACATTTAATCATTTTAAACTAGTATTGGCAATTACGGGAGCCAACAATCAAAATAACACAAACAATGTCATGAGCTCTATGACTGCTATTAATCATGCTGTGGAATATAAGCTCATGACCAACAGAGAAAGTAATCCAGCTAAGAAAACTCCTATACATATTCGATGGCATAAACCATCTGCTGAATAGTACAAGTTAATACCGACGCTACCTTCAATGTCAACAAATTGTGTTGTGGAATGGGAGGTTTAGTAAGAAATTGTAAAGGTGACTGGGTAGTTGGATACCAAGATTATTCCAAAGCTATTTCTCCTTTGCATGCAGAATTCATGGCACTCAGACAAGGTCTTCAAGTGGCTATGCAAATGAATCTCACAGCACTGGAAATGGAAATTGACTCAACTGAGGTAATAAAATACTTGAAGCATGGATGTCCTACTTACGATGCCTTAATTTATGACTGCAGGTTATTACTGTCCGGAATGGGCAAGCTAAGGATTATGCATAACTTCAGGGATGGAAATAAAGTAGTCCACCTACTGGCTAAGAAGGCAATCAATCAGTCTAACATTAATCATCTAGTCTATCTGGCAGTTCCTCCTCCTCTTGTTGAGACCAAGGTGTTGGCAGGCAAAGAAGGAGAATCTTCTTTAAAATTTATTGTAGACGATGCTTGTAGGATGTTAGCCGAACTTGACAATCGTAATGCCTTAGAAGGCATCAGTGTGGCATGTAATCGTATGGAACAACTTTAGTATATTTTCAATAAAATCTCCAGTTTCTCAAAAAAAAAAAAAGAACAATTAGGGGAGCCACATTATTCAGATTTATGTGATGACCCCCCACGTCATCATGCCACATATGCGCCATTTGGCATATATTAATGCCATGTGGAAGCTTACATAAGAGGAAGTGTAGCATTTGTGAGAAGATTCTAGAGAAAGCCCTTATCTTGTAAATATTAAGGACTTGTGTAATAATTAATATTTACACACTAGCCCATAGGAGACTAGTATATAAAGGGGGGCATTCATTTGTAATTCACCAAGCAAACAATTCAAGTTCTCTATAATACAAAGCTTCCTTTAACAATTCTATTGTGTTCTTTCTACCATTCTCTTAGAGATCTTGACTGTAGTAAGGCTGACATGGCATAGCAAGAACGTGAGCAAGCTGTACAAGATCGTGAGCGAGTTGTCAAGTGCCACACGTGTACTTAGTTAACAACTAAAGACGTGACAACGTGGTATCAGAGCAAAGGTTGCAACTAAAGGAATAGCAAACGAGGAAGAAATTAACGCTGCCAACACCCAAGCCAATGTCATCCAGGATGCTGCTGGCAAGAGCGGCCGTAACAAAAAGAGGAATGCCACCAACATGAGCCAGTAGGTGCCGCCCGAGATTGTGCCAAATGAGGGACTTACATCCCAAGAACCATCTGCCACTAAGGCGAGCGATGATGAAGTGGAGGTCCTGCCCGAGGACGTCTCGCTCGGTAAAGAGTAGGTGATGAAGATGAACGCGGGGATAGACGCCGTGGAGATCTTTGGCCAACGCTTGGGGAAGGTGGAAGGCACCCTTAGCGTTCTTGAGGGGCACACTCTTGAAGAGATTGAGAGTATCCGAAATGACTTGGAGGGACGTACTCAATCCGAGATGGAACTAAGGCAAACCATCATTGCCTTAGAGAGCAGACTCATAAAGGCTTTGATTACTATCGATGCTATGAAGGCAAAGATAGAGTCACTCGAGGAGCATGTCGATGTTGGCGTGACCGAGATAGCCAGCAACGTTGTGGTGACGAGGGAGGTCAAGATCGAGGCTCCCGAACCCCCGGTGTTCAAAGGTGTTCGTGATGCACAAGAAGTGGAAAACTTCCTTTGGCACTTGGAAAACTACTTCAGACACGGAAAGTGAGGGACAACGAGGCCGTGATCAACACTGCGGTGTTGTACCTCTCAGAGACTGCCATGCTATGGTGGAGAAGAAAGATGGCCGACATGGATAAAGGTCTATGTACTATTAGCACGTGCGATCAGTTCAAAGCCGAGATCAAGCGACAGTTCTTTCCAAACAATGTCTTGTACGAGGCAAGGCGTAAGCTTAGGGAGCTGAAACAAACAGGGAGCATACATGACTATGTCAAGCAGTTCACTATCCTTATGCTTCAAATTCCCAACCTGACCAATGATGGCTTGCCATTCCACTTAATGGACGGGTTGCAAAATTGGGCGAAATAGGAGTTACAACGTCAGCAAGTCGCGGATATAGACCAAGCCATAGTGGAGGCTGATCATTAATGGATTTCAGGCATGACAAGCACGACAAAGGCAAAGGCAAGGAGTTAAAGGTTAGCTACGTCAAAGGTGGGGGAGACCGTGGCAAAGGCAAGGAGATATAACAACAATACTCCAAGACTCAAGATTCCAAAAAGTCGAGTGGCTGTCAGGGCTATGCTGAGAAGAAGGTGCGGGCCGAGAAGAATGGATGCTATATATGCGAAGGGCCACATAGCTTCAGGAATTGTCCCAACCTCAAGAGCCTCAGTGCCATGGTCCGTGAATAAAAGGAGCAGCCGCAAGGAGAGAGTTTGGGAATCGCACAGTTGGGTATGATCGGATTATGTGGTGTTGTCACAAAGCAAGCTATCCAACTTACCGAGAATGGCAATCAGTACGTGCATCTCACCATCAACAACAAGCCCGCTCGTGCAGGTGGATACCGGAGCAACTCATAATTTCGTGACTGAGGCTGCTGCAAAGAGACTAGAATTGAAGCTTGCTCCAACCAACTCTCGCGTTAACACCGTGAATGCCGAGGTACAAAATGCTTGTGGGGTAGCTAATGGAGTTGGTGTCAAATTGGGAGCTTGGAAAGGTATGACAAACTTTACCGTAACCACTATGGATATCTTTGATATCATACTAGGACAAGAGTTCTTTAGACATTATCATACTTTGATCGACCCCTACCTTCAACTTCTCTTGGTTATGGAGCGAGAAGTAGCTTGCATGGTACCTATAGTGACTATGCCACACGGACAGATCCAAGCACAACTCTCAGCTAGGCAGGTTGTCAAGGGGATCAAGAAGGGGGAGCCGACGTTCGTGGCAACCATTGCAAGTCTAGAGGAAGACAAAAGTTTTCAAGAGACACTGTCGCCTTTCATAGAGAAGTTGCTTGAGGAAAACAAAGATGTCTGCCCGAGGAGTTGCCTAAGAACTTGCCGCCTAGGCGAGAGATGGATCACAAGATTGAGTTGGAGCCAGGGGCTAAGCTACCCGCATTCGCCCCATATCATATGGAACTGCCCGAGCTAGAGGAACTCAGGAAACAATTGAAAGAGCCGCTAGATGGTCACATTCTCCCATCAAAGGCACCTTTCAGCGCGCCAGTATTGTTCTAGAAGAAGAAGGATGGATCACTGCGCTTATGCATAGACTACCAAGCACTTAATAAGATCATAGTGAAGAATAAGTACCCGATCCCGCTCATTGCTGACTTGTTCGATAGACTTGGGCAAGCCAAATACATTACCAAGGTGGATTTTCGCAAGGGCTACTATTAAGTTCGCATTGCAGAAGGGGATGAGCCGAAGACAACATGTGTGACGAGATATGGAGCCTTCGTGTGGTTGGTGATGCCCTTCGGCTTAACCAATGCACCGGCCACATTTTGCACCCTTATGAACAAGATTTTCCATCCCTACCTTGATCAGTTTGTGGTAGTCTACCTAAACGACGTAGTCATCTACAGTAACACCTTGGAGAAGCACATGGAGCACTTATGGAATGTTTTCCAAGTCTTGCGGGAGAACAAGCTAAACATCAAGAGGGAGAAATGTGAGTTTGCACAATCAAAGGTGCACTTCTTGGGCCATGTCATTAGCAATGGCGAGCTACGCATGGACGAGGCTAAGGTACATGCTATCCAGGAGTGGGAGACGCCTACAAAGGTAACTGAGTTGAGATCCTTCCTTGGACTTGTTAACTACTATCATCGGTTCATCAGTGGCTACTCAGCGAAGGCCGCACCATTGACTGAGTTGCTAAAAAAGAGCAAGCCATGGGTTTGGATGGAGCATTGTCAAGAGGCGTTTGGAGGCCTTAAGGAAGCTGTAATAGAGGAGCCAGTCTTGGCGTTACTAGACTTTGCCAAGACATTTGAGGTGCACACAGATGCCTCAGACTTTGCCATTGGGGGTGTTCTGATGCTGGATAAGCATCCCAAAGCGTTCGAGAGCCGCAAGTTGAATGAGACGGAGCGATGTTACATGGTGCAAGAGAAGGAAATGACTGCCATTGTGCATTTCCTTCGTACATGGCGACATTATTTTCTTGGGTCGAGGTTCATGGTCAAGACCGACAATGTGGTTACTAGCTCTTTCAGACGCAGGAGAAGCTCACACCAAAACAAGCTAGGTGGTTGGATTTGTTGGCCGAGTTTGACTATGTGCTGGAATACAAGCCGGACGATGGTAACGTTGTAGCCGATGCCTTATGCCGGAAAGCCGAGCTTGCTACCATCACTTCAGCAAGTTGGGACATTCCTGATGCTACAAAAGAAGGCATGCAACATGATCCAGCAACCAAACATCTTATCGAATTAGCCAACCAGGGCAAGACGAGACGTTTTTGGGTAGAAGACGGCCTATTGCTTACTACAGGTCAGCGGGTCTAGGTGCCTAAGTTTGGAGACGTTACACGTCAGATCATAAGGGAGAGTCACGGCACGATGTGGGCTGGTCATCCAGGCCAACGTCGCACTAGGGCCTTGGTTGAGTCAGTCTACTATTGGCCACGCATGCGAGATGACATAGAGTGTTATGTGCAGACTTGTCTTGTATGCCAGCAGGACAAGGTTGAGCAACAACACTTTGGAGGACTTTTGGAGCCACTACCAGTTGTAGAGCGTCCATGGGAGAGCGTGACTATGGACTTTATCACTTGCCTACCGAAGTCCGACGGTTATGGTACTATTATGGTGGTCGTGGATAGATTTTCCAAATATGCCACCTTCATGCCCGCCTCACTAGGTTGCACAGCCAAGGAAGCCGCCAAGATATTCTTTAAGAACGTGGTGAAGTATTGGGGCTTACCAAGGCATATTATCAGTGATCGAGACCCCCTCTTCACTAGAAACTTTTGGAGAGAGTTGTTAGACATACATGGTACGGAGCTGCACTTTTCCACTAGTTTCCATCCACAGACGGATGGACAAACGGAACGAGTCAATGCCTTACTAGAATTCTACTTGAGGCATTATGTAAGCGCGCATCAGAAAGATTGGGCAATGCTCCTAGACATTGCCCAATTCTCTTATAACTTACAACGGAGTGATTCTACGGGGCAAACACCATTTGAGCTAGCCAAAGGCCAACAACCACAAATTCCACATTCATTACTTGCCGCGTTCGAGGGAAAGAGTTTGGGGGCTTATCATATGGACAAAAGATGGGAGGAGCATCTTGACACTGCTAAGTCCTACTTGGATAAGGCAGCTAAAAAGATGAAGAAGTTTGCGAACCGTAAGCGGCGTCCTACGGACTATAGAGTTGGGGACATGGTCATGGTGAAGTTTAACCCAAGACAGTTCAAGACACTACGGGAATCTGATTCGCAAGTATGAGGGGCCATTTATGATCGTCGTCAAGGTAAGAAAGATCTCATACAAGCTTGACATGCCATCGTATCTTAAGATCTACCTTGTCTTCCATGCCAGCATGCTTAAGCCATATTATGAAGATAAGGATGATTCGAGTAGGGGCCAATCAAGTCGAGCGCCAATGACTATCACCGCCTCGCATGATCGGGAGATTGAGGCTATTATGGATTATCACGCCAGGCGAAAACAAGGGCAAAAAGTCATCGCTATGTTCCTCGTCCATTAGAAAGGACAATCACTAGGGAGGCCACGTGGGAACGATATGAAGACTTGTGGCAATTCAAAGATAAGATCCGAGAGTTTATGCAGTAGCATTGCGCAGCGGTCGTCGCAATATTAGGTGGGGGAAAGTGTGATGACCCGCCACGTCATCATGCCACATATGCGCCATTTGGCATATATTAATGCAATGTGAAAGCTTACATAAGAGGAAGGCTAGCAATTGCGAGAAGATTCTAGAGAAAACCCTTATCTTGTAAATATTAAGGACTTGTGTAACAATTAATATTTACACACTAGCCCCGGGAGACTAGTATATAAAGGGGGGCATTCATTTGTAATTCACCAAGCAAACAACTCTCTAATACAAAGCTTCCTTTAACAATTCTCTTGTGTTCTTTCTACCATTCTCTTAGCGATCTTGAGTGTAGTAAGACTGACTTGGCATAGCAAGAACGTGAGCAAGCTGTGGAAGATCGTGAACTAGTTGTCAAGGTGTACTCAGTTAACAACTAAGGACATGACATTTGACTCGGCTATACTTGAGAAGCTCGCAGGCAGAATCAGAATTTAAAATTTATGAGTTCAGGATTCTAATCCGTTTATACTGCATTCTAAATTAAAAATTTGTACATATTCAATGAATTTCTTAAGACAAAAACATGATTTGGATGAAAATTACATAGGACAAAAACATATGATTTGAATTTTCTTGAACTCGTAAGTTATACTCTAACTCCGCCCTGCTCACATAGGCAGAGCTTTAATTTGTGGAGCAATACAATAGCAAATGGAAGAGCCCGAATCATATATGTTAATATTATACCCTCCGTTTAAAAAAAAAATTTATTTCCTTTTTAGTCACTTTAAAAAAGAAAGACCACTTTGTAAATTTGAAAAGATTGTAACTTTAAACTTCTTATTTTACCTTTAATGAGAAAATTTATAGCTACATAGATATCTATGGATTATTTTGGACCTCAAGTTTCAAAAGTGTATTCTTTTTTTCTTAAACTTCGTGTCCAGTCAAATAAGTTCAAACAAATTGAAACGGACGGTATATTGTGCATCAACAGAAATTGTCTTTGCACTGAATAAGTACCATCAGAAAAAATAATAAGTATAACACAGTCAGGAATTTGCAGTGTTTGTGTAGAAAAAAATAGTATTATTTGATCTATATGCACGATAAATTTTCTGGCAAAGGGTGTCCAACTGACCACAGGAACACCTTCCGCTGGTTGTAGCAGATAGTTTAGCATAATATTGAGGGAGGGAAATAACAGTAGCAAGGGCAAAAATCAAATCAAAAGATAGGCAATACTGATTACCAAATCAACAAACGATGCAGCATATATATGTTCTTTCATCATAGACCCAAATAGAAGGGAAAGAATCACAGCAAGGTGTTTGATAATAAGTAGTATCTCAGAAATGATAAGAATAGTGAGCTACACATTGGTTCAAATCAAGAATTCTTGCTCAAGTATATTCAGAATTTGGTCTCAAGAAGCCATTTTGAGTAATGCAGGTCATCACCGGAAACAATCTTCTGTACAGCTATTTTCACCGCATCCTTGCGGACTCCAATATCAGCAAGATACCTTGAAATACAGTACGTGCCCAGACCAATAGGTGCAAGAGACGGAGACATGACAGAATATGCACAAACACATGATAGAGCAGCAACTGAAGCTACCACACCACCTACCTGACCACTGCGCCCTACGGCCTTTCCTAGGATCACATAACCTGTCTTGCAGTAGATTGCGAAATCCTCACAGTTGTTCTTGAAAAGTTTGTAATCTCCAAAACCGTTACTAAGAAGAAATTCAGCACGGTGAAGGACATCCTCTGGCTGATCAGAAGGGGCAGTAGTACATGTTCCTCTAACTTGGGCAAGAAAGAGACGTATTGATACACCATATTTAAAACGGTATAGTTTACCACCAGAGAGGAAGCATTCCAGGCATGAAGAGATGACCCCATTATTCCTTGGTCGATTACCACATGTTGGACACTGGGATTTAGAGTGAAGAGAGGAAGATGAGCTAAAGATGAATCGATCAGCATCTGTTCCTGTTCCTATCTCCCTACCTGCTGTTGACGTGAAATGGATCACGTTTCCAGCATCAACATATATTCCTGATATTGAAAAGAGGATATATATGTCAGTTAATACAGGGGTATATGTCACAAGTGCTTGTTAAATGGTTAGAGAGAATGTCCTAAGTAGATATAGTGCTGGTATAAAAATTTAATACCAACTTAATACTTTGTTTGATTAGCAATCCTGATATAAGTTATTCTGGGATTAAAATTAGTACCCGCGGGATAATTTATACCTTGTAGGAGGTGGGGTAATTAGTGCTGCTTTTAAGGATTATTTATTTAAAATATGGTAGATCCCAAAAGTCATTTTTAGATTAAAAAAAAAACTATAGTATATCATCTAACAAAACAAACACGTAAAAATAACAGAACAAGAAGCTAATATCACTCTTAAAACCATAGCTAACTACACACAACTAATAAAATAAATGAGCAAGAGAATGGACCTTTTCCATAAATGAACGGGGCAGAAATTACAGTAAACTAACAACTAACTAGCGCTTGACCGGAAATACATTGGCAACTCTAGCAGGACCTCTACAGTTCAACTGACCGGAAAACTCGATGACGACCTCAACGGCAAACTCGAACTCGACCCTTTGTCACGTATAACTTTCGTAGAAAAACAGAGATTGAGCTATGGTGTTTGGCTGGAGGCTGATTCGAGGCTATTTTTGGGGTGGAAACTGGACGTTTTTGGCTGGTGTTTGGGCTGGTCTTCTCCCAAGCGTGTTCAAATTTTAAAGAAGTAAAAAATAATTTTGACAAAAGGCGTTCAATATGTGTTATATACATCTAAAATATAATATTTTACCTACGTAGTATAATATTTCGACGAATGGTAGTCAATGACCATCCTTATGACCATATGGCTTCGTCCAAGCTGGTCTTGTGGTCGTTTCAGGCGAGTTTAATGGCTCATTTTGCGTAGTTTTCGAGTAGCTTTTCTGTTGGGTTTTTAAGGGAGGTTGTGTGTGGGTGTTTGGTTATTTATGTATGTGATTTTAGAGAGTGTAGGGGTATGAGGAAACTACCTGGCCCACTTCGCCCAAAAACTTACACCTTATATACAAGACAAAATCTATTTTTAACCTGTATATATTATGTTTTGAATTCTCTTGACACAGTCCAAAAGCAGAACTTAGTGGTTCAAAACATTGTGAGGTTATTAGTCCACTAACTATAATATCTTTTAATTTTTTAACTTTTCTTTTGAACACCTTAGCTGAAATCCCGCGTCAGCCGCGGGAATGTGAGCTTGGGGAACAAGAAATTGGATGAGAAAAGTGGATAGGAATATGGGGTATATAGAAGAATGATGAAAAGCTCTTTTTAACACGGACTCTTTCTTAGCTACCAATAAAATGGATATTTCCTCCCCTATGCTTCATTTTATGTGAAACAATGTCACTTTTATGTACTTGATGTGACAATTTACCATAATATCTTCTTTTCTTTTTCTTTTTATTTATTTTGAGACAATAGATAAATAGTGTAAAATATTACATCTTACTAATCAAAGACGAGGAAGGCGTGGGATTTGGATCAAGTGAGGTGCATCAAAGACGAGAACGGTAGTGTATTAATGGGAGAGGCCCAGATTAAGCGGAGACGACAAACTTACTTTTATAAACTTATGAATGAAGAAGGGGATCAGGATATTGTGCTAGGAGAGTTGGGGCATTCCGAGAGTCACCGCGATTTTGGGTACTGTAGGCACATCAAGGTTGGGAGGTCGTGGGAGCTATGCGAAAGATGAGCAGGGGCAAAGCTACCGAGCCTGACGAGATTCCGGTAGAATTTTGAAGGTGTGTGGGTAGAGCAGGTCTAGAGTGGCTGACAGGGTTGTTTAATGTTATTTCAGGACGAAGAGGATGATGGACGAGTGGAGGTGGAGTACGGTGGTTCCGTTGTACAAGAACAAAGGTGACATCCAGAGTTACAACAACTATAAGGGTATCAAACTATTGGGTCATACCATGAAAGTGTGGGAAAGGGTAGTAGAACCGAGGGCGAGGAGGACGGTGTCTGTATCAGCGAACCAGTTCGGGTTCATGCCGGGTCGTTCTATTACGAAAGCTATCCACCTCATTAGGAGGTTGGTGGAACAGTACAGGGATAGGAAGAAGGATCTGCACATGGTGTTTATTGATCTAGAGAAAGCGTATGACAAGGTTCCTAGAGAGGTTCTTTGGAGATGCCTAGAGGCTAAAAGTGTGCCGGTTGCTTACATTAGGGCGATTAAGGACATGTATGATGGGGCTAAGACTCGGGTTAGGATAGTGAGAGGCGACTCCGAGCATTTTGCGATTGTTATGGGGTTACACCAAGGATCTGCACTCAACCCTTTCTTGTTTGCTCTGTTGATGGATGCATTGACACACCGTGTTCAAGGAGAGGTTCCATGGTATATGTTATTCGCTGATGATATTGTTCTGATTGACGAGACGCGGAGTGGCGTTAATGAGAGGCTGGAGGTTTGGAGACAGGCCCTTGAGTCAAAGGGTTTCAATTTGAGTAGGACGAAGACAGAATATCTTGAGTGTAAGTTTAGTGCCGAGCCGAGGGAAGCGGGCGGGACGTGAGGCTTGGGTCGCAAGTCATTTTCAAGAGAGCCAGTTTCAAGTACCTTGGGTCAGTAATCCATGGGGATGGGGAGATCCACGAGGATGTCACACACCGTATAGGCGTGGGGTGGATGAAATGGAGGTTAGCATCTGGAGTCTTGTATGACAAGAAATTGCCTCCGCTACTCAAAGGTAAGTTTTATAGAGCGGTGGTTAGGCCGGCCATGTTGTATGAGGCTGAATGTTGGCCAGTTAAGAACTCACATAATCAGAAGATGAAAGTAGCGGAGATGAGGATGTTGATGTGGATGTGCGGGCACACTAGGATGGATAAGATTAGGATGAAGATATTCGGGAGAAGGTGGGCGTGGCTCCTATTGATGATAAGATGCGGGAAGCGATACTCAGATGGTTCGGGCATGTTCAGAGGAGGAGCTCGGATTCCCCGGTAAGGGGGTGTGAGCGGTTGGCATTGGTGGGTACGAGGAGAGGTAGAGGGCGGCCTAAGAAGTATTGGGGAGAGGTGATAAGGCGGGATATGGCGAGACTTCAAATCTTCGAGGACATGGAACTCGATAGGAAGCCGTGGAGGTCGAGCATTAAGGTTGTGGGTTAGGAGGTAGTTGAGAATATTTAGTCTTCCAGTGTGAGTCTAGGCTGATAGGATTTAGTCTTAGACTGCTAGTGGTCAGTGCTGTGTTTACACTACTCATCCATTTTCATAGTACCGGGCATTATTTACTGGTCATTATTTATGCCTTTCATCTATTCACTGGTTCTTGTGTTGTTGTTATTATTTCCATGCTGGTACTGATATATTTTTTCTTTTTATCTTTTCGTCTTCTTGAGCCGAGGTCTATCGGAAACAACCTCTCTACACCATTGGGGTAGAGGTAAGGTCTGCGTACACACTACCCTCCCCGGACCCCACTTGTGGGACTATACTGGGTCATTGTTGTTGTTGTTGTACTAATCAAAGGGTTAAGGGTTATTATGAGTTTTAGCCCGCACCAAAAACTATTTACATCTAGTAGTCGAAAAAGTGTATAAAAATTATATAATTTTTGTATATAAGATACATGATGTATATAGATACAAAAATATATAAATTTTATATATTTTTTCAGCTATTACTTTTATAGCGGCTATACAGTGTAATGTTTTCAAGGATTAAAATACTAAATATTCAATATTTATTTGTAGAAACTCTTTAAGTTAAACAAAAATTTACTAATAAAAATATATTTTAAATTTATATTTTTGTTTCTTTTGTAAATGAAAACAAAACTAATTATCAAAAAATATAACTCTTTTTGTGCTTTTTAATTTTCTGAAGAAAAAACGTATAACAAGGTAAAACAAAAGCTAAAATATGTAGATTAAACTTAAAATATTTATATACTAAAAAATAATAAAAAATTTAAATATGGTCAAAATTGGGTGCTCACAGTCTTGATTGAAAAAATACTCTACGAAAATCTAATCATCAAGAAAATGTTTTTCAGTGCTTGGTTACCTTGAGATCAAAATATGTTTTCTTGAAGAAAAATATGTTTCGCCAAAATGGGGAAAATGTTTCAAGAAAATGACTCCTTCGCTTATGTGTGGAAGTCATTTATTTTCCTTTTGCAAATTTTCCAACTCATGATAACTCTACTTGTGATAATCAACACTTAGACGTACTTTCGTCATTTAATTCCCAAATATCTAAACAAGAGATAATTCTCATACCATCTGTCACACCTTGTACGATTCTGAAATCCAGGAAGTAGCACTTAAATGTATTACATTAAGGTGTGTTTGGTATGAAAGAAAATTGTTCAATATTTGGTTGGCTTAAATATTTTGAAAAATATTTTCCTCATGAATTTACTTTTTTCCAATTGGAGAAAAATATTTTCTCTACCAAGAGAAGGGAAAACATTTTCCAAAACTCTTTTTCAACCTTCTTCACCCGATTTCCCATCCCCCCAACCCACCTCACACCCCCACACCCCCACCTACTCACCCCACCCCCACCCCATCCCTACCCTCTCGCTTCCCACTTCATCCTAAATAAAAATGTTATTAATAGTACTTTCTTTACATGTTATAGATATATATATTTTTTTCATTTCAACAAATGGGTAATTTCTTTTCATGATATACAAAGTATTTTTTTTTAATTTTAACAAAAAAAGTACTTTCTTTTCATGATGTAAAAAAATTATTTTCTTTCATTTCAACAAAAAAAAGTAAGTTCTTTTCATGATGTAGAAAAACTATTTCCTTTCATTTCAACAAAATGAGTATTTTTTTTTCATGATATAGAAAATGTATTTTCTTTTATTTCAATAAAATGATTACTTTATTTTCATGTTGTAGAATGAGTACTTTTTTTTTCAACCAAAAAAAGAGTATTTTTTTTTATAGTTATGGAGCATTAATTTCAATGTTGTTTTGTGTAAAAAAACTAAAGCAGCACATTAATTCCTTTGGATTTGTGTGTATTTTTAGAAGAATAATTAAATTGTTGAAGAAAATTGAGTCCTGAAAATGTTGGGTATTTGGGGAGGTGGGGGAGCAAGGAAACATGGAGACTTGGGAAATGAGGTGAAGAGAGTAGCATAAAAAAATATTTTCTATTCTCTAACAAAAAACTAAAAAATATTTTCCGAAAGAAGTTTTTCACTAACCAACCAAACAAGAGAAAATAAGTGATAAAATCACTCATTTTTCATAAAAATATTTTGTACAAAAATATTTCCATGAAAAACATTTTCCTTCGTACTAAACACACCCTAAAAGTATAGCTTTACGTTCGGCTGCACAAAAGTATAGCTTTACGTTAGGCTGCAAGACAAAAAAAGGAGCAGATTTGTTTTTTCCAGACTCGAAATCCACCCCCCCACACCCCACACACACACCACAAAACAAAGTGAACTACATTAGGGCTTAATTGCAACATTTTCAGATTAGACACCCAAGTTTCATAATTTGATCGATCCATCATTTCATCAATGGTAAAAAACTGCAGAAAAAGCAGGTGCTATATATTCAAAAGAGAATTGAACTGAAATTAACGAGCTTAAAGTAAAAGAGAGCCTGTAAATTAAACGCTCACCATGATGTGCGTAGAGATAGCCGAGTCGCCATGTGTAAATGTGATCCCCGGCCTTGAGCTCCTCTTTCTTGATCTTATTAAAAAGCGTCCTTTTCTTCATCTTCTTTCTCTACTTTTTCTCCAAGACAAATGCCAAAAGAAGGTGAATGAACTGGCAGACATGATGTGTGTATATATAGGGGTAATATTATTACAGCAGTAAAACACAAAGCAAAAATATACCTGCAGATTCTTAGCTTTTTACTCATGAAGAAATCATTGTCATTATTTATTACGCCATTAACCATATAATAGCACAAGTTAGACTTTTCGTATAGACCGTTCACATTAGCACATCATCTATTTCCTTACTCCAAATTCAGTAGCGTAAATGGTAACTAAAAATATACAGTTAAACTCTCCTTAGTGCAGGTAGTAGTGGTGGCAAAATGATTGAAAGAAAATAATTATCTATCCATATTATCCATTAAAGATATATTGGATAATGAATTATTTAAAAAAGGGCAGAATAGCCTAAATGGCACCTATACTTGTCCCACTTTGTCATGCCGGTTCCTATACTCCACAAAGTTTCATCCAGACACTTATAGTGATTAAAACACATTATTTTAAACCCCTTTGACCGTTGACCTAGCTTATGTGGCGTAAATAATGCTGAGGTTGCTAAAATGATTGGTACACACGCGCAAAAAGAGCGTGAATACAATAATTCAGCAGAAAATGACTAAAATTAGAAAAGAAAAAAAAAACAGAAAAAAGAAGACTAGCGAAGAACCCATGTTCTCTTCCTCTTGCTGCCATTGTCATAACTTCTTCTTCATCAGAATCAAAGATAGAAAATCATCATTATTTTCTTAGGCAAAATTGTTAGAATAAAGATAAGTTATCAACAGGAACTTCGTCCAAAAAAAATCAAGCAGACTAGGAATATCACTGGAGCATGTCAAAAATTCATCACTGGTTATAGATGAAACCTTCGAACCATCAATGGCGAGGAACACACCGGAAAGGTTCGAACCATCACCGGCGCGGAGACCACCGATGACCACCATAATTTTTTCTTATGTATCACCCCTCCATAATAGAATACAAAACAACCCTAGTAGTTCAATCAAATCGGACGAGAAATACTAAAAGGGGTGCCCGAATCTGATCTATAATGGCGTGTGAGCACCCAAATCTTGCTTGATTTGTGAAAATTATTGGATTTTATAGTGACTGCAGTTTCAATTGTTCCTCTTCCATTTTTAATCTCTCGAAAAATTATAGCGGATATTCACAAACCCCTCTTTTTTATTCTTTGTTTCTAATAAGATAGAAATAGCATGATTCCAGCGTTTTATTTCGGGTAGGGTGGCTGTGATTTGTAAGGATTTAGGAAGTGTTAATTCTATTATCTATTTGATTTTCTTCTCTTTTTTTTTTCTTTGTTTTTGTTTTCATTTGATAATGAGCATTTTGAAGAATGATTGCTGGCTGTATTTGGGGTAGAGCTAGAGAATTTTTGGGGTTGCGAAGGTGAATTAATGGAGGGGGGACTGTTTGGGGTGGTGAGGGTGGCGGCATACAGGTGGGAATAACAGGAGATAGAGAGTAGAGGGGAGGAGTGAAGTGAAGTGAAAATAAAATAAAAAATAAATTAGAAAATTCTGAAATGAATTGAAAAAATAATGATGTGGCATAAAAAATTTGAGGTGGACATGGATGTGTCATTCACATTAGATCGTTGAAGAGCACGCGAGGTCGGAAGGGTTTAAAAGAATTGTTTTAAACGAGTAGAGGTGTCTGGATGAAACTTTGTGGAGTATAGGGACCGGCATGACAAAGTGGGACAAGTATAGGTGCCATTTAGGCTATTCTGCCTTTAAAAAAGGGTCAAATATGAATAAGAACTATATTATCCACTTAGAAAATGGATAAGTAACGGGTTTAACATTTACATTTGTAAAGCCTCAAATTGGGGGTTCCTCAAGTTTGGCTGACTAAGAATTATCCCAAAAGTGATCATATTCAAAAAGTCATGGATAATATGGATATCCATGTATATCTGCCGGTTAAATCATTTTTTATCTGTATTAAATTTAGATCGGATCAGATAATTTATCCACTTTTGCTTTACCTGTTTTTGACCCATCCATATCCGACCCGATCCGCCCGTTTACCAGCCCTAGTAGGTAGGGTCAAAGAAAAAAATAAGAAATGTAATTCCAAGTTTAGTCTTCTTCACTTCCTTTTTAACCTGGTAATAATTTTATTTTTAATGGACCTCTCAGGAACGCGGAAATTCCAAAATTGTTTATCCGTAAAACGTTATAGTTGAATTTATAGCGTGGTTTATAGAGAAGCGAATCAACTTGATCTCAAAATAATAAATAAATTAAATAAAATGCAAGACTTAGCGTTGAAATCGAGATAAGATAGCGGACAACTTGATTCCGGAAGCAGGCTTTCGGAGGCAGCAATAAGAATATTGATAGACAGAAAATAAAATATTATTTAGCTTGGAATGATGTGTAGCATAAGTTTGTCAGAAATTACGTGTGTTACAATGGCTTTTGAAGTCACTGTTTATAGCTAAATCTAGGGAACAAGGTCCTAGGATCAAGCCCCTCTTAAATGACAATAATGAGGACAATTGATGAATATGCAACGACCGGCTATGAATGCCAAAATTCTCTGTAACGGATGTGTATTTAATACTGAGCAATATTCTTCATTGAATGTCATCTGGTGGCAAATATTTATTTGTCCCCATTGATAATGTTCCCTTCGGGGTCTACCTGATGCCAACCGAAACTGTTGTCCTCGGTCTTGGCTTCCCCTTGCTTCGTCTACCGTCTGTTCCCAGTTCCACGTGTCACTCTATCATTCGAGTATTTAGTGTGAACCAATTTTACCTTATACAGATAATCCCCATACTTTCCGGTGGTACATCTTGTCTCACTGGAAGTTGGTGAAGATTCCTTTCTTGGCGAAATTTTTTTTGAACCCTTTGGAAAAGTTTCTGACGCTTGATTAGACGCACGTCTCTCCGCATTAATACCCCGAACACGTGTTACTCCATGATTTAGTAATATTTTCGCCTGTTCAAGAGGTAATCATGGCCACGATTTTAGCCGCCTATTCCTTTACTTATACGCCTCATTCTTCTTCTTTTACACTTAATAGTTTTACAAACTCTCTCAACTTCTTTTGTATTCAACTCTTTCCTTCTTTTACTCCTCTTTAATCTTCTTCTTCAAAGAACTCTTACCACCTTCTGCTAATCATGGCTTTTTCCACTAACTCTTCCTAGAACTCCAGTTTTCTCTCGGTAGGAGTCCGAAGGAGAAAAAAGATAAAGAAATCAATGTTGATGCTGACCCCCTTATGGTGAGAACCATCATCCCAAAAAGACTCAACACGACCAAGGACTTCGAAGAGAAGTTTCCTTCTTCAAGTTCTCGCACTTTGGCTGTTGGAATATACCCTTCTTTCATCTGCCCTTCCAGCATTCCTGCTGTGAAGGAGGATTGTGATTGCCATGATCTAAACATTATTGCTCCCGAACTGGTGGAGCGAGTAACCTTCTCTAAGAAGGCCTTCATGTACGTTTATACGTGCCCATTTACTTTGAGCGTGGGAATTGACCCCATGATTTTGGAGTTGTGCCACAAATATCAAGTTTGCTTGGCATAGGTGGGCCCTTCTGTATGGCGAACGATGACCTGTCTACGGCAGCTGTTCCAGGAGACGAAAGATGAGCTCACCTTGGCTCGCATGATGAATCTCTACTCCCCCAAGATTTTTCGTGGGGGAGTAATAAATTTCAGCAAACGTGGCCACCATGCTTTGCTCACCAGCATAGATGAAAACAACGATCGTGGATGGATGGAGCAGTTTGTCGTTGTTTCCACCAAGGATATTGTCCCAGCCACAACTCCATCTTTCCCTGAGTACTGAACTCGTACACGCAAGTTCAAAGTCTATTTTTTTTTTCTTCTGAAAAAAGGTTGTTTCATGTCGTTGTTGTTCCTTCTCTTTTTATTATTTTAGCAACTCGGTGGACACCCCCAAGAGTTGAAGGCTTGGACCTATGGGTTCAAAATATTCTGGACATCACCACGCTTGAGACCCGCTAGTGGAAAGAACTGGACCCCAAATACATGTGGAAGGCCAACAATCATGGTAATTTGACTCATAAAACTAATTGTCCTCATCTCATTTTTGTGCATAAGAAAATTGGTTAACCTCTTTTTTTGTTGAATTCAGGTCTCCCGCAGGGCTTTGTTACCATTCATGAGGAGGATATTTTGGCTGATCCTGCGGAGGCTGCAAGGTTGCTGAAGGAGGCTTTCACTCGAACCGGCGCCATCGGATGTGCTTCAGGTGCAAGCGCTTCCTCTAGGATTCCCCAGTCGGAGAACAAACAACCAAAAAGGCGGCATTCTTCCTCGATCGAGTGCAAGAATAAAAAAGGTGAAAAAAGCCACACCGATCCATCCATAGTCACAATGGTGATTGATGATGACAGGGAAGCCATTGATGAAGGGGCTTCCCTACAAAGGAGACAACGACCTTGATCAGCTCAATAAAAAGCTCAATCTGAAGAGCTTATAATCCCAACCGGGGCCGATGCCCAAGCGCTCTAGGAGAGTTTGACTTGGTGAAGAATGCCAATTCTCCCTTTTCCAGTCCCACTTGCTATTCTCGGTACTATTAGGCTGAGTACCAGACCTCTTCTGTCTTCGGTTGGTGAGCAACCAACAACTAGCACTGCCTTTGCCGCAACTTCTTCTCAACCCACAACACCATCAACTTCATCTCCTTCCACGTCGGCCATACCTTCGTTACCAGCAATTGCTACATCACCCCCACTGGTCGCAGACACCCGAGAGGAGGATGTCCCTCCTCCCAGTCCCTAGACCATGGGAATTTTGGGCACAACTATTCGCCCCCTTCTACATATCCAAATGAGAAGGAGTGTCTCCCTCTCGGTATCTACTGAGTGCCATCTGCTGTCCTGGCCGGTGGAACTTGCTAATTACCTTAAGCCGCTGACTTCAGAGTAAGATGGGAAGAAAATACACTCTCTTTTGAGGGAGTGTATGATAAATAATGCAATGAACAATGCAGTTGCAGTATTGTACTTGTTCTTTTTACTGACTCTTTCCTTTTGAATTATTGTGAAAGAGTTTCTAACTTGGGCTTTGATTCGCATGCCAACTTCCTTGCTTCCGAGGGCCTTCAGAAGTTGATGCTCGATAAAGAAAAACTTAAGTCCAAGCGGGATCAACTGTTGGCTGAGAGGGACCAAATTATTGCTCGCCTCCCGGTGCTGGAAGCAAAAGCTGCTGAAGCTGGTGAGTTAGAGGCTCGGTTGCAGCAGAGCTAGCAAGAAGTGATGGCCTTCAGCCAATAAGGCTCTCAGTTAAATGTACATTTTCAAGAAGCCAAGGCTAAATGGTCTAAGGTCCAGAATGATGTGCTCGTTGCTGTCGAGCGTGAATCTGCTTCCATTGAGAGATTGAATAACTTGGAGGTAGCCTTGAACTCCGAGTAGGATGGCCTTAACGCCGTTAGATCCGAGTGGGATGGCCTTTTGAGTGAGGTTGATCGCTTAAATTAGAACTCCAGCAACGAGTGGATTCCCTCATTATTGAAAAAGCACATTCTATGTATAGCATGAGGAGAAAAACCTAGGAAGAGGCCAAAGCTGGCGTCATTGCTATTGATCCCGAAATTGCCAATGCCCGAGAACTGGAGTCAACCGCTCGAAGACGCCTTCTGGCTCAGCCTGATGCAACTGACTCTTCTAGTTCCAGTTCCGAGTTCTCGTGAACAGAAGAGGAACTTGAAGAGGATAATGATGAAGGCCAAGATCCCGAGCCGACGACAGATCCTCCTACTTCTCCTAGGGGCACAAATGTTTCTCTTCCCCCGAGTTTTGGGGCGATATAGCTTAGCTTTTTGCTTTATTTTCCTTTGTTCTTTTCTTTTCATATTTTTGTATTTTGCTGCTTGGCACGTTTGATAAATAAAAGTGTTTTTTGTTTAAGCATTGCGCAAAGTTTACTTTTTTGCATTGAATTATACAAGGCTTCAGGTGTATCTTTCCCCAATAGCATTTGAGTTGCGGGCATAAACTCTTTCCGAACCAACCTTTTACTGTGAGGGTTTCATAAGAGAGAGTTCTCTTATGTTTTCGGTGCTCTTGTAGAGGACGTCTCTTGTTCATTCCGGCACTAGGATTTGAAGTACTTGATTAACTTTCAAATGATAAAATCAATTCATCGTTTGGACAAGAAACAAGATAAAAATAAAAGAATTTTCTTTTCTTCCTTCTATCTTCAAAAGTACATAAGCATTCGTTTTGCTAAAAAAGAAATTGCCATTGCTTGTGTCTAATTTGTACAACTTGTTTCTACGGTGTTGGTTGTGCAGTTCCCGGTCCCGATGAGACATTTTTGTTCCTGAATTTCGTAGTTCTGTTTTTTGTTGCAATCAGATTGTAATATTATCATATCATTCCCCTAGTGTTCAAATGCGAATAATGCGAATTGAAACACTGGAAGTCTTGCTCCTTTGAGGATTCCACTAGTGACTGGTTGGATAATATTTGGTCCGATAGCAAGCTTAGTTTCTCGTTAGGAACTTTACTACCGAACCACTAACCACCCCAGTGGCTTGTAGGGAAGGAGAACCCGTGAACGGTTGAATAGCCTTTGGTCCGATAGCAAGCTTTGTTTCCCGTTGGGAATTTTGCAATCGAGCCAAAGACTATCTAACCATCAAGTAGTGGTTTGTCGTTTCCATGCCTTGTCATTTAAAGGTCTTATTTCAGCTGATGGTGTTTCCTTCGTAGTATGCTTTACATTGCTGCCTCGTTAAAAACCGTGCTAGAAAAATCCAATTGGGACAAAAACTGGACGAAGGGTAAAAGAGTGCAACACATACTTTCAGTATAAGCGGTGCTCATCAGCAATAATACCTTTTAAGGTGAGACACATTCCAGTTGCTCGGCGATTTGACCCTATCTTGGTTTTCTAGTTCGTACAATCCTTTTCCAGTGACAGTTGAGACCCGGCAGGGGCCTTCCCATGTCGGACCCAGTTTTCCTGCATTGAATTTCGAAAAGTGTGGATTTTAACCACTTGTTATGCTAAGCTTCACATTCAACATCTAAACTTTCTCTCTCTAAGCTCTCGACGCACGTTATGCTAACGTACGCCGTCTGAGAAGAAGCCATGGCGAGAAAGGGAGGATGACCTAAACGAGAACCACTTGTGACGGTCAGCGAAGCCATCAGTGTAATAGTAATTGCAGATACTCTAGCTAAAGGATCCACTCAGCAAGTAACAACACCAATCGGACAACAATTTCAGCATAATTCTCAGAAATTAGGATCACCTAGGTACACTAAGAGACCAACGAAAAGGATAGATCTCAGTGCAGTGCAGATGAATGTGTCTTCATCTTCATGTGAAGGCACCACAGCAAGTACAGTTAAGGAGTTTCCGAAGGAAAAGGAGAAAGCAACAACAGCTGAGCTGAATGTCAATGGAACAGTAACAGCTGAGCAAAAGGATATGCTACCAACACATGCAGCAGCACCGGAGAAAGAGAAAACATGGGCAAACCTGTTCACTGGCAACAGATCTTCAGAAAATGGTATGGTACTATCTTATATTCCACCAGAAATTATTGATGGTAACATTGTGGCAAAAGTAGATAAGGAAGAAATTGAGGAACAGAATAAAAAATGGGAGTGTGCCCTAATTATCTATGTAATTGGGGATACACCAAGGTACAAATTCATGGAGAAATATGTAGCTCATGCCTGGAGTAGAGTGAGTATACCAGATCTATATTTGCATGATGAAGGATACTACATAGCAAAATTTGATATAATAGGGGATTTGAAGGACATACTATATGGAGGGCCTTATACTATTAATGGTAGGCCAATGATATTAAAACAATGGACTCCAGATTTCGACATCAAGGCAGAGTTCCTGATGGAGATTCCTTTGTGGATCACTATTCCTAATTTGCCTATGAGTTACTGAGGTAACAAGACATTGAGCAAACTAGCAAGTGCTATTGGGAAGCCACTCTTTGCTGATGAATGTACCACTAAGCAGACACGTATCTCATATGCTAGGATTCTGGTGGAAGCTAATGTGACAAAAAAGCTTCCAACAGAATTGACATTACAAGAACCATCAGGGAAAAAGATTTAGCTACAAGTGGAGTATGAAGGGAAACCCCAATATTATATAAACTGCATAAAGATAGGACATGACTGTACATTGGAGAAGAAAGTAAACAAGAAGATCAGTACAGAGGAAGACAGAAGCAGGGGAAAACTCCACAAGGTGGCAAGTTAAAGGACAAGGACAACAACAACAAACAGAGCTAAATGAGGGAGCAAGCAAACTAGTGAGGCAGGACAATGAGAATGCAGTCACAATCACTGAAAGTGCTGGAAATCCACAGGTAATAAAGGATAAAGGAAAAGCAAAAGAAATGCAGCATGCTAACCAAAGAGAGGAATGGCCAGCTATGGCTAGCAATAGCAGAAGGGCAATGGGAAATACAACAATAACCACAAAAAATGTCTTTCAGATATTGCAACATGAAGAGGAAAGAATGGAGGAAACTAGGCCACCTGATTTGGAAGGTGGGATAATCATTCACCAATGACTTGGCTAATATGGAACATTAGGGGACTGAATAAGAGATATAAGCAAAAAGAAATAAAGCAGTACATAAAAGAAAAACACATCAAGCTGGTTGGTTTAGTTGAAACAAAGGTGAAAGAAGACAAAGCAGGGAAGGTGATTAGTAGAATAGCCCCTGGATGGAATAGGATGACAAATTATGAGTATGCTGTGAATGGAAGGGTATGGATTATATGGGATGAGCATGTATATACAGTACAACCATTAGACAAACAAGGTCAATTCATTCATTGTCTAGTAACTGGGAAGCAGAATGGGATGTATTGCTATCTCACAGTGGTGTATGGCCATAATGATGCATATCAAAGAAGAAATCTATGGGAGCACATTAAAAGATTAGCACAGAATACTACAGGACCTTGGTTAATTGGGGGAGACTTCAATGCTATTCTCAATGCTCAAGATAGACTCTCTAAAGTACCTGTAAAAAGTGCTGATATAAAGGACCTTGCTGAACTATGCCATGACATTGGTATTGCAGAATTACCATGAAGAGGGAATTATTTTACATGGACAACAAGCAGTAGGGTGATGATAGGGTGTGGAGTCGTACAAATAGGGTGTTTGGGAATGATATATGGATGATGAATTATAGTCATCTGAGCACTGAGTATGGGGAGCCTTATATTTCAGACCACAGTCCCATGTCCATCAACATATGGCAACCTAGGAAACTTACCAAGAGTCCATTCAGATTTTTTAATGTATGGGCAAGCCATCTTGATTTTAAAATGATAGTAAGGGAAGAATGGAGCAATAACAAAGTAACAGGGAAGATGGTGAGTATTTGGGCCAAGCTTAGAAGGATGAAAAGCCAATTTAGACAACTGAATGAAGCTGAGTTCAAAGGAGTAGCTGAGAAGATAGATCAAGCAAGACAAACCATTCATCACATACAAAGCCATATGCAAATTAGCTATAGTGACCTGCTGCAAGGCCAAGAGAAAGAATGGTTGCAAAAGTTGGAAACATGGTCAATGGTGGAAGAAAAGATACTACAATAAAAGGCAAGAGCAAACTGGATCAAGTTGGGTGATGCCAATAATAAGTTCTTTTCTGCAGTAATAAAGGAGAGGCAACAGAGAAAACAAATTGTTGAACTACAAACACTGTCAGGAAATACCATAACAGATCATGCAGCTATAAAGGAGGAGATTGTATCCTTCTACAAAAGCTTAATGGGAACTAGTGCACATGTATTTCCTGCTGTGGACAAGATGGTAATGAGGGAAGGACCAACCTTAACACAACAACAACAAGACCTGATTGCTGAAGTTACTAGACAAGAGATAGATGAAGCTCTGAAGGGAATAGGAAGTGATAAAGCACCAGGCATAGATGGATACAATGCAGAATTCTTCAAGAAAGCATGGCCATTGATCAAAGAAGAAGTGTATGCTGCAGGGAAAGAATTTTTCCACACAGGGGTGATGTTTCCAGCAATCAACTGCACTACTATCACTTTGCTGCCAAAAATTCCTAATCCAGTGACAATTAAGGATTTCGGGCCTATTGCTTGCTGCACTTTGTTATACAAGCTTATCTCTAAAGTCATAGCTGGTAGATTAAATAAGATCATGCCATACATCATATCTGAAGCCCAAGCAGGGTTCATCCCAGGGAGGAAAATAGCAGATAACATCATTCTTGCTCATGAGCTAGTTAAGGCCTATAGCAGGAAACATATATCTCCTAGATGTATGATGAAGGTTGACATGATGAAAGCATATGACTCAGTTGAATGGGTGTATTTGGAACAACTATTAGAATATCTATGCTTTCCCACAAAATTCAATAACTGGGTGAGAGCTTGTGTATCATCAGTGAGCTATTCAATCATGATAAATGAGGAACTGAAAAAGCCTTTTGAAGCTGCTAAAGGACTCAGACAGGGTGATCCCATATCACCATTTCTATTTGCAATTGCAATGGAATACCTAAGCAGGTTGCTCAAAGGATTGAAACATGTTAAGGAATATAGGTATCACCCTAGATGTGGTAAGTTGGATATAACTCACCTCAGCTTTGCAGATGGCCTACTGATGTTTGCTAGGGGTGATAGCAAGTCTGTCTCCACTTTACATGCTTGTTTTATGCAGTTTTCTGCTGCATCTGGACTGCTAGCTAATCCCAATAAGAGTGCAATCTATTTTGGAGGAGTTGCTCAGGATACTAGACAGGAAATTCTACAGAAGACTGGATACTCACTTGGGGAGTTACCTTTCAAATATCTGGGCATCCCACTGGATACAAAGAAGCTATCAACTATGCAATGGCAACCACTGATTGACAGAATAGTTGCAAGGATTTCCTCTTGGACAGCTCGAAAATTATCTTATGCTGGAAGGGTGCAGTTAGTCCAAACAGTGATATTTGGTATCCAATCTTACTGGTCCCAAATATTTATTCTACCAGCTAAAGTGATGAATCTAATAGAGTCATATTGCAGAAGCTATATATGGTCCGGCTCTAATACAATTACAAAGAGAACTTTGATAGCATGAGATAGAATGTGCTTACCTAAATCTGCTGGAGGGTATAATGTGCTGAATATCAGAGTTTGGAATAGAGCTGCTATCACTAAAGTATATTGGGATCTGGCACAAAAGAAAGACAAAATATGGATAAAATGGATCCACACATACTACATAAAAGGGCAAAGCATAGTGGAGATGAATATACCCCAACAGGCAAGTTGGATGGTGAGAAAGATCATGGAGGCAAGAGAGGTGATTCAACAAATGCCTACAGTACAATACAGGCAGAGTAGTATCAAGCAAATATACTTAGGCATTTTGGGAAATTACAGCAAGGTGACATGGAGAACTTTAATGTTCCACAATGAAGCTAGGCCCAAAGCAAGATTCACTATGTGGATGCAATGCCATGGGAGATTGCTGACAACAGATAGGCTTGCAAACTGGGGAATTCAAGTAAGTTCAAGATGCTGCTTATGCAATAGAGCAGATGAATCACATGCACATCTGTTTGGTGAATGCAGATTTGCTAAAACAGTATGGGAAAGGCTTATGCAATGGATACGAATTCATGTGAATTCAATGCAATCTTATAATCAGATGATGGCATGGGTAGTAACACAAGCTAAGGGGAAATCATGTAAAGCCAGAATAATGAAAATGGTATATGCAGAATACATATATAGGATATGGAGGGAGAGAAACAGTAGAATATTTGAAGAGACAACGAGGACTGCAGATCAAATAGCAAGAGAAATGGCGTGTGTTTGCAATATTAGAGCTCAAGGAGGAATGAGGGCACAAATGCAGCAGCTTATGTTTTGAAAACAATGTAGTAACTAACCAGCCTCTTGTATAGTGTTCTTATGAGTAGCTCACACTATAGGATAGAGTTAGAATTTATGTAAAGATTAAGTGAGTCGAGGATGACTCTACTGTTTTGTAATGACTTCTTTGGTGATTAATGGAAAATATAATTACCAAAAAAAACCACTTGCTAATACCTTATTGATTTAGTTTCAATCTGAAAATGTTGATTTTTTCTCCCAAAACTAATAAAATTGTGCAAATTGTAGAAAGGTTTGAGAAGTGGACCTCAACAAAGAAACCTAACTCAAAAAAAGTGTTCCGACTCATAAGGCAAGAAGGAGTGAAGCAGGCCAAAAGTGCGGTCCACAGAAGAAAGTGCAGACCGTAAAATTACCTCTGCGGCTGCAGATCTGGTGACTGAAGCTCAGAGGATGATTGGAAAAGTGCGGACTGCACACAATTTGTGCGATCGCAAAACATGGTCGCACTGACAAGAATTCAAAAAGTTCAGTGAGTATGCAAAATGAACAAGTGTGAAGCCTTGCCAAAAGTGCAGCTACAGAAGGAAAAGTGCAGCTGCAGAAGATGAAGTGTAGCCGCAAACCAAATTGTGCGGTTGCAGAAATCCTCCACCTGCATAACCAAGAAAAGTGCAGACCGCACATGGAATTGTGCGACCGCAGAACCTCCCGAATGGAGTTTTTGTTAGTGAATTTTGGGCCACTATAAATAGACAGAAAATATTTTTTAGGGAAAGTTTTATAGTTTTTAGTGTTGTAGCCATTATCTTTTACTACTTTTGGTAACTTGTGACCATTTTGGGTGAAGAATCATTAGTTTTATCAATTTAATCTTGTATTATGGCTTTAATTTGTTCTTCTTATTTATTTTCTTCAATTCTATTATGAGTAGCTAGATTTTCTCTAGGGTTGTGACCCAACCCTAGTGTGTAAACCTTATGGGTAATTAATCTAATGTCTGTTTATGATTGAGTATTTATTATTATCCTTATTCATGCATTATTTCTAGAATTAATGGTTGCAAATATTGATTCATGCATATTTGACTTGGTTCTTACTTGAGAAAGATGGACTTAGTATAGTTAAACTTGGCTAACAAGAAATTAGGCTAGTTAAGGTTTTGGCTAGCTTAATTAAAGGGTTTGAACTAGAGATAGAAAAAACTCGACTTGAGCTCATATCAACTATTAGAATTGATACCCAATTGGGCTTGAGAAAGCCAATTTGGACAAAATCACTCTATAACCGAGAGGTGTTGAGTGGGTGATTTAGAGTTGAGAGGTATAATATACCCCGATCACTAAAACAAACATTAACATAATTTACCCATTAGGCTAACACCTAGGTGATGGTTACATCCCTAGTCCTTTTACCCATTTGATAAAAACAACAAAAACAATTGCTTGTTTTCTAGCCTCTTTTCCTTAGTTGACCATTGCTAGTGTCAATTTTAGAAGTAGATAACAAAACCCCCTTATTTGGAAGTGTAATTGAGCTATTACATCTATGCTCAACAAGTGTACACCCTAACACCCATATTTAACTCCATGTGGAAATCGACCCCAACTCTTGTTGGGTACTATTCTTCCGACGACCGTTTTCACTCACTAGTGAGTGTGGATTGGGCGTGGATCAAGTTCCTGGGTTTTTTGAGTCACCTTTATAAAAACCAAGTCTCCCACTTTGAAATAGCGGAGATTGGCCCTTCTATCATAGTATCTTTTCGTTTTTATTTCTAGGACACCATCTTTAAGTGCGCCAAGTCCCTACGTTCGTCAAGCAGCTCCAATTTGACTAGTAATGCTTTGTTGTTTATTTCTTCGTCCACCCAGAAGTACCTTACGATAGGTTCTCCTACTATTACCGGGATCAGAGCTTCTGCTCCATATACGAGAGAGAAAGGTCTCTCTTCTGTTCTTGACTTGGTCATTGTCCGGTATGCCCATAGAACTCCCGATAACTCTTCGGTCCACTTGTCTTTGGCTGCTTCTAATATCTTTTTGAGGTTTTGAATAATCACCTTATTTGTCGATTCCGCTTAGCCATTTGCACTTGGTTGGTATGGCAAAGATGTGATTCTTTTGATTTTTAACTCTTCAAGGAATTTTGTGACCTTTGCGCCTATGAACTGTGGCCTGTTGTCGCAGGCAATCTCCTTCGGTATTCGAACCGACAAATTATGTTCTCCCATAGGAAATCGACCACTTCGCACTCGCCGATTTTTTGGTAAGGACCTGCTTCAACCCACTTGAGAAGTAATTAGTTAAGATCAAAAGAAACCTTACCTTACCGGGAGCTGGCGGCAGCAGACCGACTATGTCTATCCCCTATTTCAAGAATGTCCATGGTGATAATACTGAGTGCAATAGCTCTACCGGTTTGTGTACTAATAGCGCATGGCGTTGACACTTCTCGCATTTCGGAATAAACGCCTTAGCGTCTTGTTCCATCCGGGTCCAGTGGTGTCCTGCCCTAACTAATTTTAACACCAACGAGTCTGCAGCTGAATGATTTTCACAGATTCCTTCGTGAATCTCTCTCATGACGTAATTAGCCCCAGAGGCTGCTAAACATTGGGCCAATAGGCCTTGGAATGACCTTCTGTATAACTGTCCTCCCCAGAAGCTGTAATGAGCTGCTTTGGTATAGAGTACCCGGGATGCCTTCGGTTCTTCGGGCAGTATTCCGTGCTCAAGGTAGTCGAAGATTTTATTTCTTTAATCCCATACCAAGTTTGTCACATTTTCTTCATAATAACTGTCCACATCCAATACCGAGTGCATGTGATGTACGACTGTACCAGAATTTGATCCCTTCATCTCAATGGACAAGCCCAGATTGGCCAATGCACCTGCTATTGCATTTTCTTCTCTTGGGGTGTGGGTGATTGGCCATTCCCTGAACTATGCGAACAGAGTTTGAACTTTCATCACATATTGATGCATGCATTCCTCCTTGGTGTCAAAGATTCCATATACCTGATTCACCACCAGTTGGGAATCACATTTAATTTCAATGACCTCAGAGTCTAGTCCCTGAGCCAGTTCAAGTCCTACAATTAAAGCCTCATACTTGGCTTCATTGTTAGTCAAAGGAACAGTCATCATGGAATGCCTTAGAATTTCTCCCGAGGGCGTAATTAAGACTACCCCAAGCCCGTACCCTTTTACGTTGGATGCTCCATCCATGAATAAGGTCCAAACTCCTGATGTCGTTGTTGACACTATCACCACTTCCTTGGTGGCCAAAGGCAGTACCTCGGGACTGAAATCGACCTCGAAGTCGGCCAATACTTGTGATCCTATTGCATTCCTAGGTTTATATTCGATGTCAAATTCACTCATTTCGACTACCTACATGGCTAGTCGACCTGACAATTCAGGTTTGTAAAGGACATTCCGTAAGGAAAAAGTTGTCACCACGGCTACCACGTGGCATTAAAAGTAAGGCCTAAGCTTTCGAGCGGCGATTATGAGAGCTAAGGCCAATTTTTCGAGGGGCAGTTAACGAGTTTTCGCTCCCGTTAAAATTTTTCTAACATAATAGATAGAAGATTGAGTATCTTCATCTTCCCATACTCGAACGACACTTACCGCTACCTCCGAGACCGCTAAGTATATTAGCAACTGTTCACCTTCCTCCAGTTTTGATTGTAAAAGAGGCCTTGATAAATACCGTTTCAGGTCTTTTAGAACATGTTGGCATTCCGGAGTCCATTCGAAGTTGTTCTTCTTCTTCTTCTTCTTCATAAGTGAGAAGAAGTGATGGTATTTTTCCGAGGACTAGGAAATGAACCCGCTTACAGCAGCTAGTCTTTTGGTTAGCTTTTGGACTTATTTCATGTTTGTCAGCTAGTCTAGAATATCCTTGATGCCTTTAATCTTGTCGGTATTGACTTCGATCCCCCTTTGTGACTCCAAGAAACCCAAACATTTACCGGAGCTGACTCTGAATGCACACTTTTCAGGGTTAAACTTCATGTTGTGCTTCCTTAGGATGTCAAAGGTTTCTTGGAGGTGTTTCAAATGGTCACCTGTGTTCAACGACATAACCAAAATATATCCTATGTATACTTCCATTATTTTCCCTATTTGCTTTTCGAGCATTTTGTTCATGAGCCGCTGATAAGTGGCTTCGGCGTTCTTAAGCTCAAAGGACATCACATTGTAGCAATATGTGCCAAAGTTTGTTAGGAATGAAGTTTTTCCCTGATCCTCCAGGTTCATTTTGATTTGGTTGTAACCAGAATAGGTATCGAGGAAACTCATAAACTTGTGTCCGGCCATTGCATAAATAATTTGATCAATGTTTGGCAATGGGAAAGATTCTTTTGGGCACGCCTTATTCAGATCCTTATAATCTACGCACATGCAAAATTTATTATTCTATTTTGTAAATACTACTACGTTAGCTAGCCAGTCAAGATACTTTAACTTGTAGATTGAACCAATATTGAGAAATCAAGTTACCTCTTCTTTGACAAACCTATTTCTGACCTCGACGACCGGTCTTTTCTTTTGCCTTATCGGAGGGATGTTGGGGTCCAGGCTTAACTTGTGCACGGCCACCTCTAGTGGGATACCTGTCATATCCACGTGCGACCATGCAAAACAATCAACATTAGTTTAAAGATTCTATAAATCCTGACCTGAGCTCAGGGTTTAATCCCGTCCCCTAGTGGAACTTCCTTTCTAGGAAATCTCGAACAACGCCACATGTTCTAGTTCTTCCACCGTGGATTTGGTTGCGCCCACTTCTTCCGGCACCTGGAAATACCTTGGTACCTTATAGGATTCTGGAGGCTCCTCCCTTTTGTTGTCTTTGTTTGATTCGGGAGTGGGCGTCGGTTCCTGTAATTTCTATGCCGCGTGTTCCTTCCCTTTATTACTGGAAATTGAGATTGCGTTCATCTCCCTTGCCGCCGGTTGATCTCCTCTTATTTATTTTTGATTCCGCCTAGAGTTGGGAATTTTAGAAGTTGGTGATATGTTGATGGCACGGCCTTCATCTTGTGCAACCATGGTCTACCAAGAATTATGTTGTAACCCATGTCGCCATCTACTACTTCAAAAAAGGTAGTCTTCATGCCCCCTTCGACGTTCGTGGGCAGTAGGATCTTCCCTCGGGCTGTCAAGCTTGCTAAGTTGAACCCAACGAAGAGCTTTGTGGCGGGAATGATGCTTCCGGTTAGCTTGGCTTTCTCCAGCACTCTCCATTGAATGATATTGGATGAACTTCCTAGATCCACCAAAACACGTTTGATTTTAAAATCGAGAACGTTAAGAGAGATTACTAGGGCATCGTTGTGCGGTAGTTGAAGTCCGTTGGCATCCTCTTCTATGAATGTGATGCCATTCTCGGCGACTTCCCAGAGTCTTTTGCTATGAGTCACCGACATATTTGTCTTTTTTGCTGCCGAGAAGGTCACATCGTTGATCTCGTTTTCCCCAAAAATCATGTTGATGGTTTGTCGGGGAGGGTCTTCACCTATCTTCGAGGGATCTGTGTTATCGCGGTTGCGGCCGTAATTGATTTTGGCCCGGTCGCTTAAGAAATCTTTGAGATGGCCATATTTCAACAACGTCACCACCTCCTCGCGCAAATGTCTATAGTCCCCAGTCCGGTGGCCATTAGTCCCATGATACTCGCACCATAAGTTAGGATCTCTTTGGTTGGGATCAAATCTCAACGACCTCGGGAACCATGTTTCCTTGATGTTCCTCATTGTCGATACGAGCTCCACTATGCTGGTGTTAAAATTATACTTGGACAGTCTGGGATAAGTGGAATCCCGGTAACCCGATACCTCTTTATCTTGAAATGACGTGTTATTCTATCCACGGTCAGTTCTTCTATCGGGCACGAATCTATCCGCTGATCGGAAGCCTCTGCCGCGTCCTTCGGTCCTTTCGTAGGGCAAAAATTGGCCCTTAGAAGATGCGATCTACGTCAAAATCATCCTTCGACTTACACTTGTTCATTTCTTGATCCATACCCTTGGTTGATGCCGGGAACCCGAGTTGATCATATTCTATTCTTATTTTTGATTCGTAACGGTTATGAATGTTTGCGCATGTAGTTGTGTGGAACTCGAGCAGGCTTTCTTTCAGCTTCAGAAGGCGTCTGAGCTCCTCGGATTTAGCCCTTTAGTAAATGCCTCAGCTGCCCATTTGTCTGGCACGATCAGTAGCAACATCCTTTCTTTCTGAAACCTGGCCACAAACTCGCACAACAACTCGGACTCTCCTTGTGAAATCCTAAATATTTCCGCCTTTCGGGCCCGGACCTTCTTGACCTCGGCATGGGCCTTGATGAAAGGGTCTGCGAGCATTTAAAAGGAATCTATTAAGTGATCGAGTAAAAGTGAGTACCACGTTAGGGCCCCCTTCGCGAGGGTTTCTCCGAACTTCTTCAGCAGGACTGACTCAATCTCGTATGGAGCTAAGTCATTTACTTTCACCGCCGTTGTATAAGTGGTGATGTGCTCCCATGGATCTGAGCATTCCATCATATTTTGGTATGTCTGTCATTCTAAACCACATGAGAATCAACTCTAGTGTTGCGCTTGACTTGAACGGCAACTGGGTGTATTTCTTTGAGTCCAGGCCCTTCAACACTGGTGGTGTGCTCGGAATTTGGTCCATTCGAGCATTAATTTCCCTCATAAACTATATGAGCTCAGTTTTAATAGGATAATTACCGTTATTATTACCAGATCTAATGTCGATTCCCCCAGCCCCGTCAAAGTCGACCTCATCCCTCGGGGTGTTATTATCAACCCTTTGCGCTGTCTGATTTGCGGGAGCACCGGGAGTAATTGGACCTCTTCCATTCGCGTTGTTGGAAACAATCGTTGATGCTTATCTAAATTCTGTCATGGCCTGGTCTTACCGTGAGAGATGGCCCATGATAGCCTTTTGTTGTGTTATTAGGATCCTCACCATTTCCGCAACATGCTCATCTTCAGCGTCATCAGGTGTCACCTCTCGTACGTGTCAGGGATACCGCCCTCCATGAACCGGCGTGGCTACGTCCTTCTCGGTGCGGGTGTCACTGACGGAATCCTCGTGTTGTGGCGAGTTTTTCTGTGCCTCAACGTTGTGTGCGATGTTGACATCGTTATCAGCCATTTTTTATATGATTTTTGCTAAGAAACAAAGAATCAAATAGATTAGTAATAGATGTAAGGATCAACTCAATTACACAATTGTCTAAGTCCCACGGTGGACGCCAAACTATTTACCCGTAAAACGGTACAGTTAAATTTATAGAGTGATTTATAGACATGTGAATTGACTTGATCCCAAAATAGTAAGTAAACTAAATAAAATGCAAGACTTAGCATTGAAATCAAGATAAGGTAGCAGACAACTTGGTTCCGAAAGCAGGCTTCCGGAGGCAGCAATAAGAATATTGATAGACAGAAAATAAAATATTATTTAGCTTGGAATAATGTGTAGCATAAGTTTGTCAGAAATTTCGTGTGTTACAATGGTTGTTTGTTGCGGCCAAACGCACACGCAAGTATACGCGGTCGTCAAGTAATAAAGTGACTAAAAGTCGGATGTCCAACCCACGAGGACTTGTGATTAACTATTAACTAAATTAGACTATCTTAATTATCTAAACAAGAATTAAACCTAGAAATATTTGATTCTAAACTAATTAAATTAAGCAATATAAATAATGAACTTTGAACAGAGAAAGAGCAGATTTTTATGATATCAATGTAATGAAAACGATCCAGGGTTATGGGCTATCTAACATTCCTATTGTATTCTTCAATTGAATTGACTAACTAATTTATCTAGTTTATTGGTTAACAGGGTTAATATTGCTCATAAGAATCTGTCGAGTCCTTACTCGCCTATTCAAGCTAACCTAACTCCTATATGTCTATGGAATTAGAACTAACAAGAACGCATTTATAATTCCTGTAAATTAACCAAGCAAGGCAATTAGGTATATGTCTATCCTAACTGCGAATCCGTTCCCCGATGCCCAGGTTCAAGAACTTGCTCTACGCAATCCTATATGCAATCTAGAATTCCCACTTTTGAGTTCAATTCAAGATTCATAGATAGTATTCAATTGGTGATCAAGCAATCAAATAATTAAGTGCAGGATTGAATAAATAAACCAATATGATAAACTAAGAAATCAAAATCAATATCCGAATAACAATAGTCATGAAAGAACCACAACCCTAGAACGTGAAGTTTAGCTCCATATAGACATGGTAGCAAAACAACAAATCATACAAAGAAACATAAAAATTACTAAGTTTGGTCGAAGAAAGATGAAACCCGGCCTCCACGGCGGCTCTGTGCTCTCCCTTCGTCAAAAGTTACTCTAAAAAATGTTCTCCTCTCCCAAAATAGGTTTAGGACCCCTTTTATACGAGTTGGGGTCATGTAGGGCCGAAATAACCTTGTCCCGAATAAAATAGGAAAAGTTTTCGCCTCCAGCGTCCAGGCCGGCGCCAAGCGCCGGTCCTGGCGCTAAAAACAGAATGTTTTCACGTTCAATTCCGTTGGTTCTTTCTCTTGAATTATAAATTCTCTTTGTTGTCTCCACTAGGGGGAGGGGGGGGGGGGGGACAAAGACCAAATAGTGTATCCCCTTTTTATATTCATTTAATTGTCTTTTTTTTTCTTCCGCGTTTTATTCAATTTTGCTCCAAATCTCTTGATCTTCACACCGCTTTATTCCTACACAGTTAAAATATAATATTAAGCACAAAATAATATAACTAACACTCAAAAGACGATTAAAAATACTAGAATGTGAGGTAACAATGGGTAAATATATGCATTTTTGGCGGACATCAACACCCCACACTTAGACTCTTGCTCGTCCTCGAGTAAGCATTAAAACCACTCTCAATAAATCAAGCCTAGAAACACCACCACTTCGGTAGATACTAACAATTAGGCCATATAGCGACTCAAACCATCAGATATACACTTCCTAATCATCGTGCAAGATATCCAAGTTACAAACAAACAACAAATTTTAACCTCCGAACCTCAGAGACGGACTCTAACTCACCAATTTATGCTCGCTCACCAACTCTGTCAAAGAAGCTAATAACATCACCTATCTATCATGAAATAAGTGCCCTCACAAGAATAAATAGTCCATACACTCAAATTAAAGAATGAATATAATTTAAGGACTTTGCATCAAAGAACAAATCTCGCACTCACAAAGAAATTCATATGTATGCACAAAGAACCATAGGCTTGCCCTTATGTACATCTCTACTAATTAAGTATGCTCAAATAGAATCAAATAGGACTTTAACGAGTTGTAATATTGGCTAGGGGACGGGTAGAAGAATTATATAGTAGTGACTTACACTTCCCTAAGCACTTTGCACTTTGACTTCATCACCTATTATTTTCTACTCTTCACTTTATTTTATTTTTCAGCCCTCTCTTCATCTATTGTTTCACAAGTATTTCCCTCATATCAAGAACGTTTATATTTTTTTTTAAAGCAATTTTTTTCATTCCCCTTTTTTTCTTTTCTTTTTCATGTCACATTCTTTTCAAGAAGGCCTTTTCATCACCTTTCAGCTATCGTTGGTCATCATTTTTCACTTAATCATCCCATTCTTCAAATTTATCAATTAATATCACGATCTAAGCAACAATGCTCAAGGAAGCAGGGTGCAAAAACTAGGGATTCAACAAAAGGATCAAGGCAAAAATACGGCTTCCAAACAAAAGGCTACAGGCACAAAGGGCTAACTAGTGGTACATTATCTGAAAAGGCTAAAATTTACAAGACATATCAAAGAAAGCCTATTATCATCTTCTAAACAGAGCAACACTTTTATTTCGCTTCAATAACATGCAGGGCAAGTTCTAGACTAAGATGTAAAACATGGAATATATGTAAGAAATCCTCACCCCACATGGCACAAGTATCAATCAAGATGGATCAATTCCACTCTAAGACAGACAGGATCATCGCGAACCACAAAATAAGAATAAGTTATATACAGAGTCACAACCCTAAGCTTGGGTGTCAGAAAGTCTGCTATTTTATTCATTACTCAAGTACTCAGAGGAAAGTACGACTCAAGCTTAGGCCTAAATATGCTAGTATCAAACAAGTAACGAAAGTTTTTTTTCTTCTCCCTCTTTTACTAGTCCTAAAAAAAATCTAATCCTAAAAATAAAAAAATTTACCCGGTTCAAGCTACATCCCCTGGAAAAAAACCGATGCACAAAGAAAAACCAAGGGGGATTATTATCTACCTAAAGGAAACTAAAAGACATATTTTTGAATTTTTGTTTAGACCTTAATCCCTCAAGAAAACCGTCTAGGAGATCCATCATCGGGAAAAGTCTAATTTTTCTACCTTTTTCATTTTTTTTTTGATTTTTCTTATTTTCCACATTAAAAAATAAATTAAGCTACTAAAATACTACACAACTACGGAAAAAAAAAATAAGAAGCTAAAATACTAAAAAGCTAATTATCCAAAGGAATTCTCCCACCCCCCACTTAAAAGAATGCAATGTCCCCAATGCACAAATAAAGCAAAAATAACAAGGGTGAACAAGAAACTCCCTGAAAGACCAAAGGCTGAAGCACTAGCAGCTCACGGGATACTCAGACTTCTCCCAGGTATGATCCTTTGTGCGGGTACCTCACACTTAGTTTTAACCACCTGCACGCTTTTGCACATGCATATTGGCTTTGACTCCATGCTCCTACTCCTACAAAACACAAAAATAATACTATAAAATAATAAAAATAAATTAAATAAACAAAAATAAAAGAAAGCAGTAAAGTTGGGTTGCCTCCCAACAAGCGCCTAATTTAACGTCGCGGCACGACGTGAACCACTTTTTCCTCCATCTCGAACTTATGAATTGTGCCCCTAACATGGCATCCAGTCTGCGGCTATGCTCCAGTGGTGGGCTACAATGATAACCAGGCCAAGTAATAATTTTTTCACTCTACATTTCTTGGCCTTTAGATGAGGAATGTAATTTTTATTTTTTGGCACAACAAATCCAAGTATATAGGCACTCTCATCCTCACTCTTTGACTCCCTCATAGGCTCAGATGACTCGATTACTATCTTAGTATCTAAACACAATGTGGAAAAATGATTGGAATGAGGTCTAATGCGCCCTAACTCATGAATTTTACTACTATTTGCATCCCCATATTTACACACACTCAAGTCTCCCAAAGTAATGTTATCTACTCCTTCACATGACTCTAGAGCACTCTTCTCAATATTGGCATCCTCAAGAAAAATATGGTCTAGTGATTGGTATTCTCGTTTTAGCTCCTTATTTTGGTCTAGAAGATTTTTTTCAGCTTCACACAGCGCACTATTAAATTGTTGGGCGTTAAATGCATCAACCTTTGCACTCAAATATGCATCTAAGTTATGTACTACCAAGCCAAAATTATCAATTTTATGTGCAAGTTCATCTCTCTTCTTAGACCAATCATTCACCAACTTTGTTAGAAGACAACGTCGTTCCGCATATTCACCTAATCGAGAATATCCATCCCAATACCAACCCTTACTCCCATATTCAAATTCAGATTTCCAAGAGGTCAGGCCATGACAAGCCCAAAAATTAGGGCCATAAAAGTCTTTCGTCAACCAAGCGTCTTTGTCAATAACATTACCTCCGGATATTTCATCCCCAAATGTCATGTTGCGAGAACTAGAAACACACTAAGAGAAAAGTCAAATAGTTATAAAAATAAAAATATATACAAAAAAATAGGACAAAATTAAAAGTCCAATCTAGAAAAACATCTAATTTCTAAGTCCCCGGCAACGGCGCCAAAAACTTGTTGCGGCCAAACGCACATGCAAGTATACACGGTCCACATCAGAAAAGAATTACTTTGGTATTATGTAGTGTTACCAAATAAATAGTATCTATAGCAAAAATGAGAGACAAAGAAAAATGAAGAGTCCACATCGACTGTCAGTAATACGACGTTGGCAACTTTGCTTATGACAAGAATTATGTCAAATGCAAAATTTGCAGTTGAAATTTTTGACGGGTCAGGAAATTTTGGGATGTGGCAACCTGAGGTTCTTGATGTCCCTTTTCAACAAGGGCCAGATATTTCCATAGAAAAAAAGAAACCGGATAATATAGGAGAAGACAGCTGGAAGATTATCAACCGCGTTGCTTGTGGTACCATTTGATCTTACCTTGCAAGAGAACAGAAGTATCCATACACAAAAGAAACATCTGCAAGTAAATTGTGGAATGCATTGGAGGATAAATTCTAGAAGAAAAACACTCAAAATAAACTTTACATAAAAAAAAAAGACTATTACGCTTCACATATATTCCCGGTACTACAATGAATGATTATATCACTAGCTTTAATAAGTTGACGACAGATTTGCAGAATGTGGACGTGACTTTTAGTGATGGAGATATGGCCTTAATGTTATTAAGTTCCCTTCCCGATGAGTACGAGCACCTCAAAACTACTCTACTTCATGGGAATGATGAAGTATCTCTCAAAGAAGTTTGCTCTGCCTTGTACAACTATGAACAAAGAAAGACAGAAAAACAAAAGAGTGGAGAAGGAGAAGAACTAGTCGTGAGAGGTCGTTCTCAAAACTAAATGAGAACGAATAAGTGAATATCGAAGTCAAGATCCAGACCCATCAAAGATGAATGCGCCTTTTGCCAAGAAAAGGGGCACTGGAAGAAAGACTGTCCATGAAGGCTGTCATGGATCCAAATGTAGCTGATTGTGACAACTCTAATTTCTCATTAGTTACAACTGGGCCATTCAAACCATCTGACATATGGCTGATGGATTCATGTCGTAGCTATCATATATGTCCCAACCGGGACTGGTTTGTTAATTTTCAAGAGGGAGAATATGGAGTTATTCACACCGCAAAAAACAATCCTCTTACCACATATGGTATTGTTGCAATCCGATTAAGGAACCATGATGGATTGATCAGAACATTAATAGATGTTCGATATATACCAGAATTGAAGAAAAATCTCATTTCTGTAGGAGCCCTAGAGTCAAAGGGGTTCAATGTCGTTGCGGAAAATAGGGTAATGAGAATATGCTCCGGTGCACTAGTGGTAATGAAGGGAATATAGAGAAATAATAACATGTACCACTATCACGGTAGTATAGTTATTGGGACAACAACAGTGACATCCAGTGTTGACAAGGAGGCAGAAGCAACCAAACTATGGCATATGCGCTTGGGATATGCTGGAGAAAAATCCTTAAAAATATTATTAGATCAAGGGTTGTTAGAAGGAGTAAAGACTTGCAATTTGGAGTTTTGTGAGGATTATATCAAGGGAAAACAGACAAGGGTTAAATTTGGAACAACTATCCATAATACTAAAGGTATTTTGGATTGTGCTCACTTTGATGTTTGTGGTGCTTCTTAAACACCTTTATTAGGCGGGAAACACTATTTTGTAACCTTTATTGATGACTTTTCCCCGAGAGTGTGTGTGTATACGATGAAAAACAAGGATGAGGTGTTGGGCATTTTTCTCAAATGAAAGGCAATAATAGAGACTCAAACAGGCAGAAAGATAAAGTGTCTTCACACAGACAACGATGGAGAATACAAAAATGAACTTTCAATAAGATCTGTGAAGATGGTGGCATTTTGAGACATTTCACCCTCAGAAATACACCATAATAGAATGGAGTAGAGGAACGTATGAATTGGACTTTTCTGGAGAAGGTTCGGTGTATGTTGTCCAATGCTAGCTTGGGCAATGTGATGACCTGATAGATCATCTAGAGTTTTAGAACCTATTCTGGGATTAGAAGCTAGAAATACCTTATTTTAGCATTTCTCGATTTGCGTGCGCAGTCCGGGTGTTTTTTCGGAAGTATTTATGTTAAAAATAGATAAAATGTGAAATTTTGCTTTAAAAATCCATTTGAGTTGACTTCGGTCAACGTTTTGAGGAAACGGACCCGAATCCATATTTTAATGGTCCTGGTGGGCCCGTATCGTGATTTGGGACTTGGGTGTATGCCCGAAATCGAATTCGAAGGTCCCTAACTCGAGCTATCATGTTTTGTTGAAAAATTGAAGTTTGAAGGCTTAATGAATCTAAAAGTTTGACCAATGTTTGACTTTATTGATATCGGGTCCGTATCTTGGTATGGAAACCCGGTATAGGTCCATTACTATACTTACGACTTGTCCACCAAATTTGGTGAGAAACAGAGTTGGTTTCACATGATTCGGACGTCCGGTTGTTAAAATAGAAATTGATTAGTTTTCTTGAAAATTTTATTTGATTTGGTGTTCGATTCGTAGTTCTAGGTGTTATTTTGGGGATTTGATCGCGCGAGCAAGTTCTTATGATGTTTTTGGACTTGTGTGCATGTTTGGTTTGGAGCCCCGAGAGCTCAGGTGAGTTTCAGATAGGCTATGGAGTGAATTTGGACTTAGAAACATTGCCGGTGTGCTTCAGTTATGGCGCAGGTCTCTGACCTCGCATTTGCGAGGTCAGTGTTCGCAATTGCGAAGTAATTCAATTCCTTCTTGGGTCGCAATTGCGAAGAGGGGTGAGTCAGCCTGAGATCGCATTTGCGATCAATGAGTCGCAATTGCGAGATGGCCACTGTTCGCAATTGCGAACAAATTAACGCAATTGCGATGATAACAGAAATGATGAGACTTCGCAATTGCGAAGGATTTCTCGCATTTGCGGGGTTCGCAATTACGACATCTACAACTGGTCAAAAGCTGAGTTAGGCGGGATTTTCTCTCATTCTTCAAATTTTCAAACCTAGAAAACCTAGAGGCAATTTTCCCAAGAGCCCTTCTTCCCCAATCCATTGGTAAGTGATTCTAACCTATTTTCTTTCAATCTTCCATTATATTTCATAAGATTTCAACCTAAAATCTAGTATTTTTATGCTAGGATTGGGGGTTTGGGTAGAATTAGGGATTTTTGCAAAATTAGAATTTAGACCTCAAATTGAGGTCGGATTTCGAAAAAAATTACATAATCGGGCTCGGGGTGAATGGGTAATCGGTCTTTGGTCTGAATTTCGGGTTTTCACCAAGCGGACCCGGAAGTTGACTTTTGTTGACTTTTTTCAATAATGACCTAAATTGAATCTTTTGCAATCGTGGGTAGTTCCTAAGGCTTATTTTGAATCGTTTGGTTGGTAATTTTCTAGATTTTGTTGGTTCGGAGGCTTGTTTGAAAGGCAAAGCTATGGTTGAGCTTTGAGTTGATCTTTGGAGCGAGATAAGTGTCGTGGTTAACCTTGACTTGAGAGATTAGGACGTGTTTGCCTATTTGTTATATGTTTAGATGTTAGGTTCAACGTATATGTGAGGTGACGAGTACTTGTGCGCTATTGTTGGGTTAAAGCATGCGGATGGGACTTGTTCCTTATAGTTTATTGCTTACTTTGATCATGATATCCATGCTTAGACTAGTTACTTATTAAATTAATCGTTCTTTTCGCATTTACGGACTATCTGTGATAATTGAGTATTGTTTCTAAAGTTGAGGTTGGTATTGTGGAACCACTGTTGACGTAAGGCTTGTTCATGTTTATTCTGTCTCCTTGTTGTTATATGTTCATTGGTATATGGTAAGGGAGAGTGTTAATGCACGAAGGGTGATGTCGTGTCGTAGTTGAGTGTTAATGCACGTGATGCTATGCCATATTATGAGTTAACGCATGAAGGGTGATGCCGTGCCATAGTTTGAGAGTTAATGCACGAAGGGTGATGCCGTGCCGTATCTATTGATTTATGATGAAAGTGGAGTTTGATGATGAGGTTCCAGCTCAGACTATACCTGTTGGACCAGCTCAGGTCCCGGAGGGGTTCATTGCCACCCTAGTGCTTCAGGATGCTCTAATCCGTTTGGTGGGCCTTATGGAGAGTGTAGGCCGGTACATTCCCTATGGCACCAGCCATCTCTCAGGCTGGGGGAGGAGCACAGACTCCCGCTACTCACACTCCGGAGTAGATGGCTCTGCAGTATCGACTCCAGCAGCCCAGCCAGTTGGGGTAGTTCAGCCGGTTGTTGCGGCACAGGCCGGCGATGAGACAACCATGTCTTCTGAGGGCTTATTGAGATTGGACAAGTTTACCAAGCTCTTTCAAGTTCACTTCAGTGGTGCACCTTTTGAGGGACCACAAGATTATTTTGACCGCTGCCATGAGGTGCTGCGGAACATGGGTATAGTTGAGTCCAATGTGGTCGATTTTGTTGTGTTTCAGATGACGGGTTCCGCCAAAAGATGGTGGAAGGATTTTGTATCGACCAGACCATCTCGGTTTCCTGCTCTTACTTGGGACCAGTTCTCTCAGCTATTTCTTGAGAAGTTCTTTCCCATCACACTGAGAGAGGATTACCGCATGCAGTTTGAGCGTCTCCAGCAGGGCAGTATGTTAGTAACCCAGTATGAGACCCGTTTTGTGGATCTCACCTGTCATGATATTCTTCTGCTTCCTACCGAGAGCTATAGGGTGAGGAGGTTTATTGATGGGCTCGCTCATCCTACCAATCTATAGATGGCCAAGGAGACCAGGGGTGAGATTTCTTTTCAGGCTGCTGCTAATGTCGCCAGGCGAGTCGAGATGGTTCTTGCACAGGAGAAAGGTTAGGGGTCTGATAAGAGGCCTCGTCATTCCGGTGGGTTCAGTGGTGCCTCGTTTTGAGGCAGGGGTACTTCTGGTATAGGCTATCCTCCAAGGCCGTTTCATTCAGCGCTCCAGGCATCCCACAGTTCTGCAGGTGGTCACGACCCTCATATGTCTCATTCCGACCAGCTAACCTACAGTACACCACTAGCTCCTATTAGTGCACCTCCGCTCCAGAGCTTTCAGGGTGGTTACTCAGGTCGACAGGGTCAGTTTCAAGGTCAGCAGTCACAGCAGCCGAGGTCCTGTTATACGTGTGGTGACCCGAGGCACATTGCTAGATTTTTCCCTCGGGCATCGAGTAGCTCACAACATCAGGGTTCTCGTGCCATGGTCCCGGCACCGGGTGCTTTACCGCCCGCTCATCCAGCTAGAGGTAGGGGTCAGACAGCTAGAGATGGAGGTCAGGCCATTAGAGGTGGAGGTCAGGCTTCTAGAGCTGGAGGTCAGCCAGCTAGGCCCCGTCCTAGGGATGTAATTCAGAGTGGTGGGGCCCGGCCCCGATGTTATGCCTTCCCAGCCAGGACTGAGGCTGAGTCATCTGGCGCTGTTATCACATGTACTGTTTCAGTTTGCCATAGAGATGCTTCAGTTCTATTTGATCCGGGCTCTCCTTATTCCTACGTGTCATTTTATTTGCTTCCTATTTGGTTGTGCCTCGTGATTCTTTGTGTGCTCCTGTGTATGTGTCCATACCTGTGGGAGATTCTATTGTTGTAGATCCTGTTTATCGTTCGTATGTGGTTATTATTGGAAGTCTTGAGACTAGTATAGATCTTCTACTTCTCGATATGGTAGATTTTGATGTTATCTTGGGTATGGATTGGCTGTCACCTTATCATGCTATATTGGATTGTCACGCCAAGATGGTGACCTTAGCCTTACCGGGGTTGCCTCGATTAGAGTGGAGAGGGACTCCTGGACATTCTACCAGTAGGGTTATCTTTTATGTGAAGGCTCGGCATATGGTCGAGAAAGGGTGTCTAGCTTATTTGGCTTATGTCCGCGATTCTAGTGCGGAGGTTCCTTCCATGGATTCAGTACTAGGTGTTCGTGAGTTTCCCGAGGTATTTCCTGTAAATCTGCCGGGGATGCCACTCGACAGGGATATTGACTTCTATATTGACTTGGCTCCAGGTACTCAGCCCATTTCTACTCCCCCATACCGTATGGGCCCTTTAGAGTTGAAAGAATTGAAGGAGTAGTTACAAGATTTGCTCGATAAGGGCTTCATTAGACCTAGTGTCTCGCCCTAGGGTGCGCATGTGGTGTTTGTGAAGAAGAAGGATAGATCGATGAGGACGTGCATAGATTACCAGCAGTTGAACAAAGTCACCATCAAGAACAAGTATGTATTGCCGAGGATTGATGACTTATTTGATCAGCTTCAAGGTGCCAAGGTGTTTTCAAAGATTGATTTGAGCTCTGTCTACCATCAGTTGAGGATTAGGGCATCCGATGTCCCTAAGACAGCTTTTCGGACTCGATATAGGCATTATGAGTTTCTAGTGATGTCATTTGGCTGAGGAATGCCCCATCAACATTTATGGATTTGATGAACCGGGTGTTCAAGCCCTATTTGGATTCCTTTGTGATGTGTATATAGATGATATCTTGATTTACTCCCATAGCCGAGAGGAACATGAGCAACTTCTTCGGATTGTACTTCAGACTTTGAGCGACAGCTAGTTATATTCTAAGTTTTCAAAATTAGAGTTTTGGTTGGACTCAGTCGCTTTTTGGGGCACGTAGTATCAGCAGAGGGCATCTAAGTGGATCCTAAGAAGATAGAGGCAGTTCAGAACTAGCCTAGACCCACTTCAGCTACAAAGACCCGGAGATTCTCGGGTTTGGCGGGTTATTACCGTCGGTTCGTGGAGAGGTTTTCATCTATAGCAGTCCCATTGAAAGACTGTTATATCACCATTTTAAATCATCCCGGAAAGGCAATATGGTGGCCAATGCCTTGAGTAGAAAGTCAGGGAGTATGGGCAGCCTTGCATACATTCTATTCGGTGAGAGACCGTTTGCATCAGATATTCAGGCTCTAGCCAATCTGTTTGTGAGGTTGGATGTTTTAGAGCCAGTCGTGTTCTAGCTTGTACAGTCGCTCGGTCTTCCTTAGTTGAGCGCATCAGGGAGCGGCAGTATGATGACCCCCTCATTTGCTTGTCCTAATGGACACAGTGCGGCACGGTGGTGCCAAGCAGGTTACTGTTGGAGATGATAGAGTTTTGAGGATGTAGGGTCGTATTTGTGTGCCTAATGTAGATGGACTTCGTGAGTTGAGTAGAAAGGCAGTGAGTATGGGAAGCCTTGCGTACATTCTAGTCGGTGAGAGACCGCTTGCATCAGATATTCAGGCTTTGGCCAATCAGTTTGTGAGGTTGGATGCTTTAGAGCCCAATCGTGTTCTAGCTTGTACAGTCATTCAGTCTTCCTTAGTTGAGCGCATCAGGGAGCGGCAGTGTGATGACCCCCTCATTTTCTTGTCCTAAGGGACACAGTGCGGCACGATGGTGCCAAGCAGGTTACTGTTGGAGATGACAGAGTTTTGAGGATGCAGGGTCGTATTTGTGCGCCTAATGGAGATGGACTTCATGAGTTGAGTAGAAAGGCAGTGAGTATGGGCAGCCTTGCGTACGTTCTAGTCGGTGAGAGACTACTTGCATCAAATATTCAGGCTTTGGCCAATCAATTTGTGAGGTTGGATGTTTTAGAGCCCAGTCGTGTTCTAGCTTGTACAGTCGCTCGGTCTTCCTTAGTTGAGCGCATCAGGGAGCAGCAGTTTACCTCGCACTTTAGGAGGGCAGTACAGCGTGAGTTGGGCATGCAGGTTGAGTTGAGCATATCTTTTCATCCTCAGATAGACGGGCAGTCCGAGCGCACTATTCAGATATTGGAGGATAAGCTTCGTGCTTGTGTTATAGACTTCGGAGGTTCTTGGGATCAGTTCTTGCCACTTACGGAGTTTGCCTATAACAACACCTACCATTCGAGCATTCAGATGGCTCCCTATGAGGCATTATACTAGAGGCGGTGCCGATCACCAGTTGGATGGTTCGAGCCGAGCGAGGCTCGGTTGTTGGGTATAGATTTGATACACGATGCCTTGGATAAGGTCAAGATTATTCAGGATCGACTTCGCGCAGCTCAGTCCAGGAAGAAGAGTTATGCCGACCGTAGAGTTCGTGATGTTCCATTCATGGTCGAAGAGAGGGTATTGCACCGGGTTTCATCCATGAAGGGTGTGATGAGGTTCGGAAAGAAGGGCAAGTTGAGCCCTAGGTATATCAGACCTTTTGAGATTCTTCGGAGAGTGGGTGATGTGGCTTACAAGCTCGTATTGCCACCTAGTTTATCATCAGTTCATCCGGTGTTCCATGTGTCCATGCTCTGGAAGTGTCACGGTGATCTGTCCCATGTGTTAGATTTCAGTTCAGTCCAGTTGGACAAGGATTTGACTTATGAGGAGGAGCCGGTAACTATTCTAGCCCGGCAGGTTCGTTGGTAGAGATCTAATAGTTATCCTTCAGTTCGGGTGTAGTGGAGAGGTCAGCCCGTCGAGGCAGCTACTTGGGAGTCCGAAACGGACATGCAGAGTAGATATCCACATCTTTTCACCAGTCCAAGTACTTTTCTATGTCCGTTCGAGGATGAACGGTTGTTTTAGAGGTGGAGAATGTGATGACCCGATAGGTCATCTATAGTTTTAGAACCTAATTCTGTGTTTTGAAGCCTCAAATACCTCATTTTATCCTTTCTCGATTTGTGTGCACAGTCCGGGTGTTTTCCCGGAAGGATTTTATGTTAAAAATTTATAAAAATGTGAAATTTTGCCTTAAAATCCATTTGAGTTGACTTCGGTCAACATTTTGAGTAAACGGACCCGGATCCGTATTTTGATGGTCCCGATGGGTCCAAATCGTGATTTGGGACTTGGGCGTATGCCCGAAATCAATTTCGGAGGTCCCTAACTTGAGTTATCATGTTTTGTTGAAAAATTGAAGTTTGAAGGCTTAATGAATCTAAAAGTTTGACCAATGTTGACTTTATTGATATCGGGTCCGTATTTTGGTTGCGAAATCCGGTATTGGTCCATTACTATATTTATGACTTGTATGTCAAATTTGGTGAGAAACGGAGTTGGTTTGACGTGATTCAGACGTCCGGTTGTTAAAATAGAAGTTTATGAGTTTTCTTGAAAATTTCTTTTGATTTGGTGTCCGATACGTAGTTCTAGGTGTTATTTTGGCAGTTTGATCGTGCGAGCAAGTTCGTATGATGTTTTTTGGACTTGTGTGCATGTTTGGTTTGGAGCTCGGGCTCGGGTGAGCTTCGGATAGGCTTCAGAGTGAATTTGGACTTAGAAACATTGTTGGTGTGCTTCAGTTCAGGTGCAGGTCTCTGACCTCGCATTTGCGAGGTCAGTGTTCGCAATTGCGAAGTAATTCAATTCCTGCTTGGGTCACAATTGCGAAGAGGGGTGGGTCATCCTGAGTTCGCATTTGCGATCAATGAGTCGCGATTGTGAGATGGCCACTGTTCGCAATTGCCAACAAATTATCACAATTGTGATGATAGCAAAAATACTAAGACTTCGCAGTGGTGAAGTATTTCTCGCATTTGCGGGGTTTTGCAATTGTGAACCCCAGGTCGCAATTGCGACATCTCCAACTGGTCAAAAACAGAGTTAGACGTGATTTTTCTCTCATTCTTCAAATTTTCAAACCTAGAGAACCCTAGAGGCGATTTTCCCAAGAGCCCTTCTTTCCCAATCCATTGGTAAGTAATTCTAACCTATTTTCTTTCAATCTTCCATTGTATTTCAACCTAAAATCTAGTATTTCCATGGTGGGAATTGGGGGTTTGGGTAGAATTAGGGATTTTTGCAAAATTGGAATTTAGACCTCAAATTGAGATCGGATTTCGAAACAGATTACATAACCGGGCTCGGGGATGAATGGGTAATCGGGTTTTGGTCCAAATTTTGGGTTTGGACCAAGCGGGCGTAGGAGTTGACTTTTGTTGACTTTTTCAATCATGACCTAAATAAATCTTTTGCAATCATGGGTAGTTCCTAAGGCTTATTTTGAATCGTTTTGTTGGTAATTTGCTAGATTTTTTTTGGTTTGGAGGCAAGTTTGAAAGGCAAAGATGTGGTTGAGCTTTGAGTTGATCTTTGGAGTGAGGTAAGTGTCATGGTTAACCTTGACTTGAGGGATTAGGACTTGTTTGCCTATTTGCTATATGTTTAGATGTTGGGTTCAACGTATATGTGAGTGACGAGTACTTAGGCGTTGTTGTTGGTTAAAGCATGCGGGTGGGACTTGTTCCTTGTAATTTATCATGATATCCATGCTTAGACTAGTTACTTATTAAATTGATCGTTCTTTTCGCGTTTATGGGCTATCTATGATAATTGAGTATTGTTTCTAAAGTTGAGGTTGGTATTGTGGAACCATTGTTGACGTAAGGCTTGTTCTTGTTTATTCTATCTCCCTGTTGTTATATGTTCATTGTTATATGGTAAGGGAGAGTGTTAATGCACGAAGGGTGATGTCGTGCCGTATTTGAGTGTTAATGCACGAAGGGTGATGTCGTGCCATATTGTGAGAGTTAATGCACGAAGGGTGATGCCGTGCCATATTTTGAGAGTTAATGCACGAAGGGTGATGTCGTGCCCTATCTATTGATTTATGATGAAAGTGAGAGTAAAAACATGAAGGGTAATGTCGTGCCGTATTATTGTTTCATAGTGAGGTTGAGAGTAAAAGTACGAAGGGTGATGCCGTGCAGTTTTATTCATTGTGTTTATTCGTTTTACTGGTTAAAGGCATATTGGTTGTTCTGGTTATTATTCTGCTGCTGTATTTATGGTATCTTGTACCCCCTTTGCATGTCCCCTCCTGATAGTACATGTTTAGCTTTTATTTGTTGTTATCTTGTACGTATATTGTTATCTGCATAGGTTATTTACGTGGGTGTCCTGTCATAGCCTCGTCACTACCTCGTCGAGGTTAGGCTCGACACTTACGGAGTACATTGGGTCGGTTGTACTCATACTACACTCTGCACTTCTTGTGCAGCTTTTGGTATTGGTCCTAGTTGCCTGTGAGGTGTATTATCTCGGATCAACTGACTTGGAGACTCGAGGTAGATCTGCTCGCGTCCACAGACCTTGAAGTCCCCTCCCATTTCCCGCTATTTACTGCTCTTTTCATTCGAGACAGTTGCACTTATTTCAGACTCTGTTTGTAGAAATTCTAGAAGCTCGTGAATTGTGACTCCAGATCTGGGTTGTACTAGATATTATTGGTTTTCATGTTACTACGCACTCAGTTTTAGTTTTATTTCGGCTTAATTGATTTTACTTATTGAAATTGGTTAAAATTGTCCTAAAGATCCTCTAACATTAGCTTGCCTAGTAAGTGAAATGTTAGGCGCCATCACGGTCCCGAAGGTGGGAATTTCCGGTCGTGATAGGAAAAGAATTTTTGGCTGAGGCAATAACATATGTATGCCACCTCATTAATCGTCTACCATCTACTACTATTGGTGGCAAGAGACCATTTGGAAAAGGGTATGGAAAACCTGCCGAAGATTATAATTTTTTGCATGTATTTGGCTTAATTGCATACCATCATGTGAAAGAGTCAAAATTGGACCCAAGAGCAAAGAAAGCTATATTTATAGGGATTACTTCTGGCATCAAAGGATACCGATTATGGTGTCCAAAGAAAAGAAAAATTATATTCATCAGAGATATTACCTTTGATGAATCTGCCATAATAGATAAGGTGACAATTGAAGATGTCAAACAAACTGATGGTACTTCAAAGCTGGTGGAGTTCGAGGGAAAATTAATTTTTCCAGCACAGGGAGAAAACGAGGAAACAACAGAAGATTTTTCTCTTGAAGAAGAGCTAGTGGAGAGGGAGATTCCAACTTAGGAACCTCAACAACTTGAATAAATAGCAACCAGCAAGCCAAAAAGAACAATAAAGAAACCTGTTCGTCTCATATAGACGGTGGCTTGTGCAACCTCAATTGTAGCTGATGGTGTTCCTACCACCTATAAAGATGTAGTCGCAAGTTCAGAAGAAGATAAGTGGAGGATTGCCATCTATGAAGAAATGCAGTCCCTTCATCAGAATCGCACATGGAAATTGGCCAATCTCCCGAAGGGAAAGAAAGCAATTGAGTGCAAATGGATATTTGCAAAGAAAGAAGGATTTCCTAACCAAGAAGATGTTCGCTACAAAGAAAGATTGGTGGCAAAAGGATACGCTCAAGAGGAGGGAATTGATTATAATGAGGTATTTTCTCTAGTCGTAAACACTCCTCCATTAGAGTTTTGTTGGCTTTGGTAGCACAGCTGAATCTGGAACTAGTTCAGTTAGATATAAAAACTGGATGTTTACATGGAGACTTGGAAGAGGAAATCTATATGACTCAGCCAGAAGGATTCAAAGTTGTTGGAAAGGAAATATGGTGTGCAAATTTGAAAAATCGTTGTACGGATTGAAATAATCTTCTAGACAATGGTACAAATGATTTGACAAGTTTATGTTGTGGTAGAAGTACAGAAGAAGCAAATACGATCATTGTGTGTATCTGCGCAAGCTTGAGGATGGATCCTCCATATATCTTCTCCTATACGTTGATGATATGTTGATAGCTTCCAAAAGTCAAGAGGAAATTGAAAAATTGAAGATTCAACTAAGAAAGGAGTTTGAGATGAATGATTTGGGTGAGGCGAAGAAAATTCTTGGCATGGAGATAAAAAGAAATAGACATTCAAAGAAACTCTGTCTATCTCAGAAAGGATACTTGAAGAGAGTAATAGATCGATTTGGCATGAATGAGAATATGAAGTCGGTTAGTACTCCGCTTGCACCTCACTTTAAGCTTAGTGGTGCTATGTAGCCGAAGAATGAAGCTGAACGAGAGTATATGTCAAAAGTACCATATGTGAATGCCATTGGTAGCTTGATGCATGTAATGGTTTGCACAAGACCTGATATTTCACATGTTATCGGAGTTGTAAGCAGGTATATGTATGATCCAGGAAAGGAGCATTGGCAAGCTGTGAAATGGATTCTACGGTATATGCGTAATACTGTAGATGTTGGATTAATTTTTGAGCAGTAAGATAGTTAGTATCTGGTTGGATAGTGTGACTCAGATTATTCGAATGATTTAGACAAGCGTAGATCAACTACCGGTTATGTTTTTATTTTTGCAAATACACCAATTAGTTAGCAGTCTACTTTGCAGTCAACTGTTACTTTGTCTACTACTGAGGCAGAGTACATTGCAATTACGGAGGCTATAAAGGAGGCAATTTGGCTTCAAGGTTTGCTTAAAGAGCTTGGTATTAGTCAAGAAAGCATCACACTAATTTGTGATAGTCAAAGTGCTATCCAATTAGCAAAGAGCCAAGTTTATCATGCACGGACGAAGCACATTGATGTTCGATATTACTTTGTATGAGATATTATAGAAACATGTGGAGTCATGGTGCAGAAAATTCGGACTATAGACAATATTGCTGATATGCTAACAAAAGTAGTGACTGCGATCAAGTTTCAACATTGTTTAACTTGATTAACATTGTTGAACTTTGAAGATTGAAGTTGAAGATACAATTAAAATTTATCAGTGAGAGAAAATTGAAAGAGTGGAATCTTGCCAAGGTGGAGATTTGTTAAATTTGAGAATATTAATATGAACTAGTGTGAACATTTGGAAGTCTCCTTTTAGGAGGAAATTGGTCGATGCATTTTTTCATGCATTTACATTGCATGATCACACTTAATGTGATGTCATGCATGACATTATTAAGGCTAGGGGTGTACAAAGGAAACCGACAAATCGCACCAACCCGATAATCCGAATCAAACCGAGAAAAAAAACCCGACTGTGGTTTGGTTTGATTTGGTTTGGTGTTGGAAAAAAAAACCCGACCATAATTGGTTTAGTTTGGTTTTAACTAAAAAAAGTCAAACCGAAACCAAACCAACCCGATATTACATATATAGAAATTTTAGTTACATTTAATATATAAATATACTTATTGTGATGTAATTTATAAATATTTCTTTGTTAAGAAATGAGAGCAAAATAGAACATATAGTAATAGAGACAAGATGCATAGGAGGAAAATGTAGAAGTTATCTTATCCAAGTGTGTTTCTTGTGTGTTCTTCCATAGGCAAAGAATGTCCTATTTATAATATACAAGATACACCCAAAGCTCACTAGATACATCCTAGGAATTAATAGGTACATCTATCCAAGTAGTACATTGTATAGAATGTATGGATGGATTAAATGAACATCCATATACATTCACTTTATTTATAACACTCCCCTTGGATGTTCATTTGAAAGATAATGTGCCTTGTTAAAACCTTACTAGGAAAACCCAGTGGGAAAAAGCCTAGTGAAGAAAAAAGAGTACACATATCTTGTAATACGCATTGAGTGCTGCCTCATTAAAAACCTTACCAGGAAAACCCACTTGGGACAAAATCTTGGTTAAGGGAAAAAGAGTACAGCGCGTATTATACTCCCCCTGACGAAAGCTTTATTTGATATCTCGGAGGCGACGCATTCCAATCTTATGTCTCAGCTTCTCAAATATTGATGTTGGCAATGCCTTAGTGAATAAATCTACTAGATTGTCACTTGAACGGATTTGTTGAACATTTATCTCACCATTTTGCTGAAGATCGTGTGTGAAAAAGAACTTTGGTGAAATGTGCTTTGTTCTGTCTCCTTTGATATATCCTCCTTTAAGTTGAGCTATGCAAGCAGCATTGTCTTCATACAGTATCGTTGGAATCTTCGTTTTTAAAGAAAGACCACACAATTGTTGAATATGTTGAGTCACTGATCTCAACCATACACATTCTCGACTAGCTTCATGAATAGCTATTATCTCTGCATGATTGGAAGATGTAGCAGCTAAAGTTTGTTTTATTGAACGCCATGAGATAGTTGTACCCCCACAAGTAAATAGATAGCCTGTTTGAGATCCGGCTTTATGTGAGTCAGACATATAACCTGCATCTGCATAACCAATCAACTGTGAATCGGATTCATAAGAATAAAATAATCCCATATCAATAGTCCCTCGGAGGTATCTAAAAATATGCTTAACACCATTCCAGTGTCTTGTTGTTGGAAAGGAACTAAATCTTGCTAATAAACTTACTTCAAAAGTTATATCTGGTCGAGTATTATTCGCAAGATACATTAGTGCCCCAATTGCACTAAGATATGGAGTTTCATCACCAAGAAGCTCTCCATCATTTTCATGAGGTCGGAATGGATCTTTATTTATATCAAGTGATCTCACAACCATCGGGGTACTCAATGGATGTGCTTTATCCATATAAAAATGCTTTAGGATCTTTTCGGTGTAAGTTGATTGATGGACAAAAATTCCATCTTTCATATGCTCAATTTGTAGACCAAGATAAAATTTTGTCTGTCCAAGATCTTTCATTTCAAACTCTTTCTTCAAACAGTCTACTGCTTTTGGAAGTTCCCCAGGAGTTCCAATGATATTTAGATCATCAACATACACAGCGATTATAACAAATTCCGATCCAGACCTTCTTATAAATACACAGGGATAAATTGGATCATTCTTATACCCTTCTTTCAGCAAATACTTACTCAGGCGATTATACCATATTCGCCCTGATTGTTTCAATCCGTATAAGGATTTTTGAAGCTTTATTGAACAAGTTTCCCGAAAACTTTTATTAGTTTCAGGAACTTTAAGCCCTTCGGGGATTTTCATATAAATTTCGTTATCTAATGTGCCATACAAATAGGCTGTGACATCATCCATTAGACGCATATCAAGTTTTTCATGGACTGCCAAATTTATAAGATACCTGAAAGTGATTGCATCCACCACAGGAGAATATGTCTCCATATAATCAATGCCAGGTCTTTGCAAAAATCCTTGTGCCACAAGTCATGCTTTATATCTAACGACTTCATTTTTATCATTTCGTTTTCGCACAAAAACCCATTTGTATCCCACTGGCTTTATTCCTTCAGGTGTTCGGACTATACGTCCGAATACTTTACGTTTTTCAAGTGACGCTAATTCTGCCTGGGTAGCGTCTTTCCATTTTGGCCAATCATTTCTCTGTCTACATTCATCGACAGATCTTGGTTCAAGATCATCATCTTGTTGCATTATTTCAACAGCAACATTATAAGCAAAAATGTTGTCGACAATAATATTATTTCGGTTCCACCTTTTTGCCGTAGAGACATAACTTATTGAGATCTCTTCATTCTTATTATTTTCAGGTACCTGGACCTCCTCTGAGGTCTTATCATTTGTTATGTCACAAGGCTCTTTTTGAGAAATTGCCTCCATATTATAATCTCCTAGATCATTTGCTCCTTTTCGCTTTCGAGGATTTTTATCTTTGGAACCAATTGGTCTACCATGTTTCAAGCGTGTCTTAGATTCATTTGTATTTATATATTGTCCAACCGGGACATCAATTCGAATAGGAGCATTAGCAGCTGGAATATGTGATTTAGTCGCCCTTGGTAGGTTAGTGAATGCATCTGGCAGTTGATTTGCAATATTTTGCAAATAAATTATCTTTTGAACCTCATGTTCACATTGCTTTGTTCGAGGATCTAAATGAGATAGTGATAATGCATTCCAATCTATCTCCTTTTGCAATTGCTTATTTTCTCCCCCTAATATTGGGTATACTGATTCATCAAAATGGCAATCAGCAAATCTTGCTGTAAATAAATCTCCAGTCATAGGTTCCAAATATTTTATAATAGAAGGAGATTCATACCCAATATATATCCCCAATCTTCTTTGGGGTCCCATCTTTGTGCGTTGTGGTGGAGCAATTGGAACATATACTGCACATCCAAATATTCTAAGATGGGAAATATTTGGCTCCTGACCAAAAGCCAATTGTATTGAGGAGACTTTATGATAACTTGTAGGTCTGATCCGCACAAGAGCTGCTGCATGCAAAATAGCATGGCCCCATGCTGAAATAGGAAGTTTTGTTCTCATAAGCTTTGGTCTAGCAATTAATTGGAGGCGTTTGATCAATGATTCTGCTAGACCATTTTGAGTCTGAACATGAGCAACTGGATGCTCAATTGTTATCCCAGTTGATATGCAATAATCATTAAAGGCCTGGGACGTAAATTCACCAGCGTTATCAAGACGAAGTGTCTTAATTGCATAATCTGGAAATTGTGCTCTTAATCTGATTAATTGAGCTAGTAACCTCGCAAAGGCCAAATTGCGGGTTGATAACAAGCACACATGTGACCATCTTGTAGATGCATCTATCAAAAATATATAGTATCTGAATGGTCCACATGGAGGGTGTATGGGCCCACATATATCACCCTGTATACGTTCCAAAAATGCAGGAGATTCAACTCCAACTTTAATTACTGATGGTCTAATAATCAGTTTTCCTTGAGAACATGCAGCACAAGAGAATTCTTTAGTTTGAAGAATCTTCTGGTTCTTCAATGAATGACCATGTGAATTCTCAATTATTTTGCGCATCATATTATAACCGGGATGACCCAACCGGTCATGCCAAATAATAAAATCATTAGTAAACTTCTTGTTTACTATGGCATGTGATTTAACTACACTAATATTAGTGTAGTATAATCCGGAGGAAAATTGCGGGAAGCTTTTCAAGCACATATTTCTTTTTCGCTTTTATTGTAGTAATATAAAGGTATTCAACCTTTCTTTCATTGGTAGTCTCAATATGATAGTCATTTTGGCAAATATCTTTGAAACTCAACAAGTTTTTTTGAGACCTACTACAATATAATGCATCATTAACAGCCAATATAGTTCCTCCTGGTAGTAATACAGTAGCTCTTCCAGAGCCCTCAATTAATTTTGTACTACCAGATATTGTAATTATATTGGCTTCTTTCATAATTTAATAAGAGAAATATCTCTTATCTTTTAATATGGTGTGCGTCGTGGCACTATCCAGAAGACATATTTCTTCTTTATTATTCATACGATCAACTAAAGACTGGAAAGTTTTCATATTCTTCAAGAAGAAAAAAAAATACATCATAAGTAATATTAAAAATTGTAAGAACAAAAGAAACTACATTTATGAAATTAAATGCCAACAACATAAAAAGTTTTATTCAAAATATGAACTTCAGAAAAAGAAATACATTTATTCTTATAATTTTTTTCCAATAATAAGTCTTCAGCTATGATGCTCAAAGAAGTCCCCAGCTTCTAAATGAGTAATATTTGCAAGACCTTCAAAAATACCATCTTTATAGGCAAGGTTTGCTTCAACTTTATCATGATTATTCATAGGGCACGCCTCAACATCATTTTGAAAAGTCAAGTGAATCTCAACATTATTTTGTTTCCCTTTTATAGATGCTTGATAAAGTTTGACAAAATGTTCAGGTGTACGACAAATTCGTGCCCAATGATTTTTCATACCACATCGGTGGCAAACATTACCTTTGCCTTTTGAAGGATTACTCTGAGAACCCTTATTGTTCTCTTGTTTATAACGACCACCACCATGGCGATTATTATTTCGCCCCTTGCCACGCCCATGTATATTTATACGGCCACGTAATTATTTTGTCTTTTTTCAGACTTTGGTTCAATCATTCCCAGATTCGCTTCTGGAAATGGAGCTGATCCAGTGGGGCGAACTTCATGATTTTTCATTAAAAGGACATTATGTTGTTCGGCCACCAAAAGGCATGAAATTAACTCAGAATATTTTTTAAAGCCCTTTTCACGGTATTGCTGCTGTAACACCATATTTGAGGCATGAAAAGTGGAAAGAGTCTTTTCCAGCATGTCCTCATCATTCATAGGTTCCCCACATATTTTAGTTGGGAAATTATTCTATATACAGCAGAATTATATTCACTTATGGTCTTATAATCTTGTAGTCGTAAGTGCATCCACTCACGACGAGCTCTTGGCAATACCGTGGCCTTTAGGTGGTCATATCATTCCTTTAAACTAGTCCATAATTGAAATGGATCTTTCAAGGTTAAATATTCACTTTTTAACCCTTCATCGAGATGATGGCGAAGGAAAATCATGGCTTTCGCCTTATCCTGACTTGATGCTTCATTTCCTTCTTTAATAGTGTCACCAAGACCTTTAGCGTCAAAGGTGAATTTCAGCATCAAGTACCCATGGCAAATAGTTATTTCCAGAGATGTCAAGTGCCATAAATTCAAGCTTTGACAAATTTGACATAGTGAAAACTATCATAGAAATAAGTGAATTAGAATGACAAGAATTATTATCAATGAAAAATTCAATACAGTACATAATCGTGTATATTCTATATGTATATTTATCAAATAAATGATTATGTGCAGTGCGATGATAAATTAGTGTTTAATATTACCCAACAAAACTTTAGATATGTAAGTATATTTTCATAGAATAAATAAGTTGAATTAATATATACTATTATAATTGTGTTCTACTTAGAATACGTTTCAATAAGCTAAGTAGGCATAAAACTAGATGATATCAATTCTGACAAGTTTCAACATTCAATACGATACATCTATTATTTTCAATTTTAATACTTATTTATTTATGTGTATGATTAAACTTCATCATAGTTTATATAATGAAATAACAATTTAATTGGAACTTATTGTTTTCATACCAATGCAATTATTATTGTCACGACCCGGATTTTCCACCCTCGGGAGTCGTGATGGCGCCTACTAATAGGAGCTAGGCAAGCCAATTATCGAATACCTCTTTTAGCGAACATCGACAATATTAACAACAATGAAGCATTTAATGAATAAGGCGGAAGTTTAACAATCCTCTACCCAAGACTGGTGTCACAGTACTCACGAACGTCTAGAGAAATACTAAATACAAGGTGTGAATGAAACATAAAACTGTCTGCTACGGTACAACGATAACAAACTGAATAAAATAGAAAGGACTCCGGGCCTGCGGATGTCAGCAAGGCTACCTCGAATGTCCCTGGACTGGAAACTCGCTCCCAGAATGCTACTGCTACTCAAATGCTGCTCCAGCACCTAGATCTGGGCAAAAAGATGCACAGAGTGTAGCATCAGCACAACCGACCCCATGTGCTGGTAAGTGCCTGGCCTAACCCCGGCGAAGTAGTGACGAGGCTAGACCGGACTACAAAACAAGCTTGTGCAGTTCAAATATATATATATATACGCAATAGAAGAGAATACAGAAATTTAACAAGTCAAGAGGGAGGGGAGCATGTTGTAGGGGCTGTAGCAGTTTAGAATACAAGGTCAATAAATAAGGAATGAAACGGTACAACTACAAAGTCAACGAGAGTGATAATCAAAACATGGCACGGAATGTCCCTTCGTACATTACTAATCGAAACATGGCATGGAATGTCCCTTCGTGCATTAATAATCAAAACATGGCACGGAATGTTCCTTCGTGCATTAATAATCAAAACATGGCACGGAATGCTCCTTCGTGCAATAATAATCAAAACATGGCACGGAATGTTCCTTCGTGCATTAATAATCAAAACATGGCACGGAATGTTCCTTCGTGCAATAATAATCAAAACATGGCACGGAATGTTCCTTCGTGCATTAATAATCAAAACATGGAACGGAATGTTCCTTCGTGCATTGATAATCAAAACATAGAACGGAATGTCCCTTCGTGCATTAATAATCAAAACATAGCACGGAATGTTCCTTCGTGCATTAATATATTCTCAACACAAATCGTGCACGACATCAACCTTCGTGCTTTATCACTCTTCCTCACCCAAGCAACAATCACAAACAATGGGGCGAGGGATAGACAAACAGTAATAGAAGTCCCGGCAAGGGAAAACACAAGTAAACAGCTAAATCCCGGCAAGGTAACAACAACAATAACTTTCACATCCCGACAAGGGAGAAAATCACTATACGAACACAGCCCGGCAAGGGAATAATCACATTTCTTTCTCTTTCTTTCATTTCTTAGTCAACAATTACTTTAGCAGTCGAGCCAATGCTCCAAAGAGTTCACAAGTCATAATTCTTTCTCATACCCTTCACATTATATAGAAATCATCAATTACACAAGGAAGAGTCACAACAAAATCAAAATAAGCACAACTAAGGACTCACGGTCATGCTAGACACCAGTGTATAGATACTCGTCACCATGCCTATACACCGTACTCAACAATTAGCAATTAGCAAAAAATACTCTAATCCTATTCCCTCAAGCCAAAGTTAGATCAAACACTTACCTCGAATGCTCCAAACTCAACTCAAGCCTCTAGTATAGCTTTACCCCTCGAATTCGGCTCCAACACAGTCAAATCTACGAAATAATGACTTTACAATATTAATAATAGCTAAACAAACTAAACCCAATGCCTAAATATGAATTTCTAAGCTTTCTTCCCAAAAATTTCCAAAATCATCCGCGGGTCTCGACATGGTCCAAACAGCCGAGGTCTAGGACCAAAACCATACTCTCATCAACCGACGAGTTTTATATATAATGTTCTTTGTTTTAAGACTTCGTTATCACTTCATTTCCCTCTTCACCAATTGTATGGTTGTATTCACCTCCTATAAATTTTATCTCAAAATCCCTAAACTCTAATACCTAAAAACACAAAGAGACCGAGTGAAATGAGATTCACTAGGTGACTACCAATGACTAATTTCTACTTTTGATTTCATGTTTTTAGGATTAGAAACTGCTAATTAATGAAGGAAAAGTGAAGGAAATGAGTGGGGAATTACTTACCCAAGTGGTCTTGAAGAATGGGGGCTTTAATGGCTTCCTAAAGCTTGGGAGAGAAGAGAGCTCGTGAGAAAATTGGATAAATCCCGTAGGTTCTGATTCTGAAATTTTTAAAATTATAGCTGGGCGATTTTGTTCTATGCGTTCGCGACCAAGGGGTCGCGTTCGCGAAGACGGGTGGACTGGAAGCATCGCGTTCGCGATAGTAGGCTGCGAACGCGTAGAGAAATTTTCCGGGGTCTGGCCTACGCGAACGCGATAGGAGACACGCGAACGCGTTGAAGGAAGCAAGCAGCTTCGCGATCGCGATGTCCAGAATGCGAACGCGAAGGAGGGAGAGAGCAAGGCTATGCGAACGCGAAGGCAACACTGCGAACGCGAAGAAGGGTCTTTCTGTGTAAAAATTGCAGAAAAATCTGAAGTCTTTAATTTAAAAACACCCCGAACACCTCCGAAAACACTCCCGAGCCCTCGGGGCTCCTAACAAATCACACACACTAACTCAACAACATACTACGAACTTACTCGAGCGATCAAGCCGCCAAAATAACGTCAAAATCATTGACAATCCCCAAATTCATCATTTTTCATTTATAACTTCCTAAACTTCCAACTTTAGATATTTAGGTCGAAACACGTCAAATGACGTCCGATTTCGACCAAAATTTACAGAAAGCGCTTAACACATATTTAAGACTTGTAAGGGGCGTCGGAAAAAATACGAGCCCGATACCATAGTCCTTTTAATCAATTTTTATTTTCATTTTCCTTAATAATTTCAGAAAAACAATTTCACAGAAATTTTTTTCTTACTCGGGTTCTAGACCACGGATTTCGACTCCGAGCACATGCCCGAGTCCCATATTTTTCTACGGACCCTCGGGACCGTCGAATCACGGGTCCGGGGTCCGCTTACCAAAAATGTTGACCGAAGCCTACTTTAAATCATTTTAAAGCCACATTTTGAAATTTTTCACAAAATTTAACAATATAGTCTTTCCGGCTACGCGTCGGGACTGCGCACGCAAATCGAGGCAATTAAAGGTGAGGTTTTCGAGGCCACGGAAGCGCGGAATGAATGAGGAAACAGGTGATGACCAAAGGGTCATCAACATCCTCCACTCTAAAACAACCGTTCGTTCCTCGAACGGACAAAAGAAGGAAAGTACCTGAGTCGGGAAATAGATGGGGATAACGGCTCCGCATATCGGATCGGACTCCCAGGTCGAGGCCTCAGGGGGCTGACCTCTCCCACTGAACATGAACAGAGGGAAATCTCCTAGATCTCAACAGACGAACCTGCCGGACTAAAATAGCTACGGCCCCTCCTCAATAAGATAAATCCTTGTCCAATTGGAAGTGCTGAAGTCTAACACATGGGTAGGATCGCCGTGATACCTCCGAAGCATTAGACACATGAAAAACTGGATGCACGGCTGATAAGCTAGGTGGCAATGCAAGTCTATAAGCCACCTCTCCACTCGATCAAGAATCTCAAATGGGCCAATGAACCTAGGCTAAACTTGCCCTTCTTCCCAAATCTCATCACGCCCTTCATATGCGACACTCGAAGCAAGACCCACTCACCAACCATGAAAGCTACATCTCGAACCTTACGATCCGGATAACTCTTTTGCCGCGACTGAGCGAACGAAGCCTATCCTGAATGATCTTGACCTTATCTAAGGCCTCCTGAACTAAATCTGTACCCAAATAACCGAGCCTCTCCCGGCTCAAACCATCCGACGGAGGCCGACATCGCCTACCATAACAACGCCTCATATGGAGCCATCTGAATGCTGGACTGGTTAGCTTGTTGTTGGAGCGAACTCTGCTAAAGCAAAAACTGTCCCACGAGCCTCCAAAATCAATGACACAGGCCTCGGAGCATATCCTCCAATATTTGAATAGTCCTCTCGGACTGGCCGTCCGTCTGAGGATGGAACGCTGTGCTCAACTCAACCCGTGTGCCCAACTCGCGTTGAACTGCACCCCAGAAACGCGAGGTAAACTGCGTATCCCGATCCGAAACGATAGATGTCGGCACACCATGAAGGCGAACAATCTCCCAGATATAAATCTCAGCAAACCTCTCGGATGAATAGGAGACTGCTACAGGAATGAAATGCGCTGACTTGGTCAGCCTATCAACAATAACCCATATCGAGTTGAACTTCTTCCGAGTCAACGGAAGTCCAGTAACGAAATTCATGGTAATCCTCTCCCATTTCCACTCGGAAATCTCAATCCTCTGAAACAAACCACCAGGCCTCTGGTGCTCATACTTAACCTGCTGACAGTTCAAATATCGAGCCACATATGCAATAATATCCTTCATCATCCTACGCCACCAATAATGCTGCCGCAAGTCCTGATACATCTTCGCGGCGCCCGGGTGAATGGAACACCGAGAACTGTGGGCCTCCGCTAGGATCAACTCTCGAATCCCATCGACATTGGGCACACAAACTCGCCCATGCAATCTCAAAACACCATCATCATCTAAGGTCGCCTTCGTGGCACCTCCACTCTGCACCGTGTCTCTTAGGAAACACAAATGGGAATCATCAAACTGCCGATCACGGATACGCTCCAATAATGAAGAACGAGCGGCCGTGCAAGCTAACACTCTGCTAGGCTCAGAAATGTCCAACCTCACAAACCGATTGGCCAAGGCCTGAATATCCAAAGCAAGCGGTCTCTGGTTGACCGGAATATAAGCAAGACTACCCATGCTGGCGGACTTTCTACTCAATGCATCGGCCACCACATTAGCCTTCCCCGGGTGATACAAAATAGTAACATCATAGTCTTTCAACAACTCCAACCATCTTCTCTGCCTCAAATTCAATTCCTTCTGCTTGAACAAGTACTGAAGGCCTCTTGTGGTCAGTGAACACCTCACATGCCACGCCATACAAATAGTGCCTCCAAATCTTCAAGGCGTGAACAATAGCTGCCAACTCTAAATCATGCACTAGATAGTTCTTCTCTTGAATCTTCACTGTCTCGAAGCATAGGCAATAACCTTGCCACCCTGTATCAACACTGCACCAAGCCCAATACGGAAGCATCACAATAGACTGTATAGGGCCCTGATCCTGTGGCAAAACAACACACCGGTGCTGAAGTCAGAGCTGTCTTGAGCTTCTGAAAGCTCGCTCACACCCATCTGACCATCTGAACTGGGCACCCTTCTGGGTCAATCTGGTCATCGGGCTGCCAATAGATGAAAATCCCTCCACGAACGCGTCTTATAGTAGCCTCCAACCCCAAGAAACTCGAATCTCTGTTGTTGATGCTGGTCTAGGCTAGCCTCTTGACTGCCTCTAATCTTCTTCGGGTCCACTGAATACCTCTGCTGATACGACGTGACCCAAAAATGCACCGAACTCAACCAGAACCTCGCACTTCGAGAACTTAGCATATAATGACTATCCTTCAGAGTCTGAAGAACCACTCTGAGGTGCTGCTCGTGCTCCTCCTGGCTGCGGAGTACACTAAATATCATCAATAAAGACTAACACGGACAAGTCCAAGTAAGGCTGAACACTGCGTTTCATCAACTCCATAAATGATGCTGGGCATTGGTCAACCCAAATGAACAAGACCAAACTATAATGCCATACTGAGTGCGGAAACGTTGTCTTAGGGACATCAGACGCCCAAATCCTCAGCTGATGGTAGCTAGATCTCAAGTCTTCTCTGAAAACACCTTGCACCTGAAGCTGGCGAACAATCGTCAAATCCTTGGCAGTGGTTACTTGTCTTAATCGTTACCTTGCTCAACTGCCGTAATCTAATGCACATCTTCATCGATCCGTCCTTCTTTTGACAAATAACACTGGCACACCCAAGGCGAAACGCTGGTCTAATGAAACCCTACTCAAGCAAATCCTGCAACTGATCCTTTAACTCTTTCAACTCTGCGGGCATGCGATACGGCGGGATGAAATGGGCTGAGTGCCCGGAGCCAAATCAATAAAAAAATCAATATCCCTGTCGAGGGGCATACCCGGCAGGTCTGAAGGGAACACCTCGGGGAACTCCCGAACAATAGGAACAGAATCAATAGAAGGGACCTCAACGCTGGAATCGCGAACATTACGCCAGATAAGCTAGACACCCCCTTCTCGACCACGCGTCGGAGCCTTAACATATCGAATTAACACTGCGGGTGGTATGACCTGGGGTCCCTCTCCACTCCAAACAGGGCAAATCTGGATAAAGCCAAGGTCACGGTCTTAAGCGTGACAATCCAAGATAGCATGATACGGGGGCAACCAAATCCATCCCTAATTTAACATCAGAATCCACCTGTCTAAGAGCAATAAATCAACATGGTCTCAAGACCCTCAAAACACTACCACACAGGAACGATGAACTCGGTCGACCACTATAGAATCACCCACCGGTGTAGATACATAAACAGGAATACCCAAAGCATCACTAGGCATAGCCAGGTAGGGTGCAAAATAGGACGACACATGAATACGTAGACACTGGGTCAAATAGCACTGCAGCATCTCTAATACAAATCAGAATGGTACCTGTAATGTCTGCACCTGAAGACTCAGCCTCTGGCCTGGCTGCTGGCTGGCCTCTACCTCTGGCGACCTGAACTCCACCTCTAAGAACCTCTACCTCTACCTCTAAACACCTCTGCCACCGCCTCTAGCTGGCTGGGCAGGCTGAGGAACCTCTGGTGCCTGAATCATAGCACGAGAACTCTGATGCTGAGAGCTGCTCAAAACTTGAGGGCGAAACCTGATAATGTGCCTCGGATCACCACAAGCATGGCAAGACCTCGTCTGCTGCGGCTGAGCACCCCTCAACCTCGGGCAAACCCTCCTGTTGTGACCATACTCACCACACTCATAACATCTACACAAACGCTGCAGCTGAGGGAACTGAGGCTGACCCTGTCGAACTGAATGACCACCTGAAGTACCATGAGTGACATGGGGAGCTGACTGAAAGGGCCTAGGAGAACGGCCTCTACCATAAGTACCTCTACCTCCAGACGAGGTATCACTGAATCTGCCTGCATGACGGGGCCTCTTATCTGACCTATGACCGCCTCCCTGTGGCAGGACCACCTCAACTCTACGGCCCACATTGGCCGCCTCCTGAAAAGTGATCTCACTCCCGGCCTGAGCCACTGTACCCGGCTAATCTTCCACCGCTGGCTGAACTCCTGGAAGCAAACCCGCTCGAATGACACTCTCCACGAATCCTACCAATCGGACTAGAGCGTCCTGAAGAACTGAGATGGCAATGAACCCCTCTGGGACCTGAGCTGGGCCCACCGGGACTGCTGGGGCTGGAACCTCGTCCTCCAAATCAACCTGAGGCTCCGCCACTGGGGCTGCTGCTGGGGACTCGGACTGCTGAGCGGTAGATGAGGATGCGCGTGTTCTCGCCATCTGCGAAAGAACAGAGTAGAAATTCAATCAGCATTTAAGAAACCAAATCGCACGACAAGAAAGAACAAATGAGAGATTTTTCCTAACTCAATAGACTCTGGGGAACAAGTACAGAAAAGAAGAGAGATAAGGGGAGGGGAGCATGCTATAGGGGCTGTAACGCAGTTTAGAATACAAGGTCAATAAATAAGGAATGAAACGGTACAACTACAAAGTCACGAGAAGTGATAAATCAAAAACTTGGCACGGAATGTCCCTTCGTGCATCACTAATCAAAACATGGCACGGAATGTTCCTTCGTGCAATAATAATCAAAACATGGCATGGAATGTTCCTTCGTGGCATTAATGAATCAAAACATGGCACGGAATGTTCCTTGCGTGCAATAATAATCAAAACATGGCACGGAATGTTCCCTCGTGCAATAATAATCAAAACATGGCACGGAATGTGCCTTCGTGCATTAATAATCAAAACATAGCACGGAAGTGTTCCTTCGTGCATTAATAATCAAAACATAGCACGGAATGTTTTCTTCGTGCATTAATATATTCTCCACACAATATCGGTGCACGGCATCAAACCTCGTGCTTTATCACTCTTCCTCACCCAAACAACAATCACAAACAATGGGCGAGGGGATAGAACAAACAGTAATAGAGTCCCGGCAAGGGAAAACCAAGTAAACAGAAAATCCCGGCAAGGGAACAACAACAATAACTTTAACATCCCGACAAGGTAAGAAAATCACTATAGTACAAACACAGCCGGCAAGGGAAAATCACAATTTTCTTTCTCTTTCTTTCATTCTTATTCAACTAAAATTACTTTAGCAGTCGAGCCAACACTCCAAAGAGTTCACAAGTCATAATTCTTTTCTCATACCCTTCACATTTATAGAAATCATCAATTACACAAGGAAGAGTCACAACAAAATCAAAATAAGCACAACTAAGGATTCACGGTCATGCTAGACACCAGTGTATAGATACTCGTCACCATGCCTATACACCGTACTCAACAATTAGCAGCAAACAATACTCTAATCCTATTCCCTCAAGACAAAGTTAGATCAAACACTTACCTCGAATGCTCCAAACTCAACTCAAGCCTCTAGTATAGATTTACCCCTCGAATTCGGCTCCAACACAGTCAAATCTACGAAATAATGACTTTGCAATATTAATAATAGCTAAACAAACTAAACCCAATGCCTAAATATGAATTTCTAAGCTTTCTTCCCAAAAAATTCCAAAATCGCCCCCGGCCACATGGTCCAAATACGAGGCTCGGACCAAAACCCAATCACCCATAACCCCACGAGTTCAAATATGCAATTTGTTTTAAGATTCGACCCAAATTGAGGTTGAACACCCAAAATTTCTCAAAACCCTAACTCTAACCCAAAACCCTTAATTTCTCTTTGATTTCATATTTTTACGCATAGAAACTTGCTAATTAATGAAGGAAAAGTGAAGGATGAGTGGGGAATTACTTACCCTAGTGGTCTTGAAGAATGGGGGCTTTAATGGCTTCCTAAAGCTTGGAGAGAAGAGAGCTCGTGAGAAAAATGGATAGTCCGTAGGTTTCTGATTCTGAAATTTTAAAATTATAGCTGGGCGATTTGTTCTATGCGT
>NW_017670370.1:666109-712034 GCF_001879085.1 Nicotiana attenuata | reverse complement strand
TGCGTTCGCGACCAAGGGGTCGCGTTCGCGAAGACGGGTGGACTGGAAGCATCGCGTTCGCGATAGTGGGGCTGCGAACGCGTAGAGAAATTTTTCTGGGGTCTGGGGTCTGGGCCTACGCGAACGCGATAGGAGACATGCGAACGCGTTGAAGGAAGCAGCAGAGCTTCGCGATCGCGATGGCCAGAACGCGAACGCGAAGGAGGGAGAGAGCAAGGCTATGCGAACGCGAAGAAGGGTCTTTCTGTGTAAAAATTGCAGAAAAATCTGAAGTCTTTCTAAGTTTAAAAACACCCCGAACACCTCCGAAAACACTCCCGAGCACTCGGGGCCCTAACCAATCACACACACTAACTCAACAAAATCCTACGAACTTACTCGAGCGATCAAGCCGCCAAAATAACATCAAAATCATTGAATCAAGCCCCAAATTCATCATCTTTCATTATAACTTCCTAAACTTCCAACTTTAGATATTTAGGTCCGAAACACGTCAAATGACGTCCGATTTCGACCAAACTTTACAGAAAGCGCTTAACACATATTTAAGACTTGTACTGGGTGTCGGAACCAAAATACGAGCCCGATACCATAGTCTTTTAATCAATTTTCATTTCTATTTTTCTTAATAATTTCAGAAAAACAATTTCATAGAAAAATTCTTTTACTCGGGTTCTAGACCTCGGATTTCGACTCCGGGCACATGCCCGAGTCCCATATTTTTCTACAGACCCTCCGGGACCGTCGAATCACGGGTCCGGGTCCGTTTACCAAAAATATTGACCGAAGCCAACTTTAAATCATTTTAAAGCCACATTTTGAAATTTTTCACAGAATTTAACATATAGTCTTTCCGGCTACGCGCCGGGACTGCGCACGCAAATCGAGGCAACTAAAGGTGAGGTTTTCGAGGCCTCGGAAGCGTGGAATGAATGAGGAAATAGGTGATGGCCCTTTGGGATCGTCACAATTATAATCATATTCAAAACAGGTTATGCATATGGTAATTAAATTGCATGTTAAAGAAGATCCTAATAGAACATTATAAACATAGGGATGTATACCTGAATCGGAAAAGAAACTGGCTACCTCTTTTAGGAAGAAGATAAAATTCAGATGAAGCAGATAACCTCAGTTGGTTAGATCCTCGTGCTGATAACGTGTTAAGAAATGAGAGCAAAATAGAACAATATAGTAATAGAGACAAGATGTATAGGAGGAGAATGTAGAAGTTATCTTATTCAAGTGTGTTTCTTGTGTGTTCTTCCATAGGCAAAGAATGTCCTATTTATACTATACAAGATACACCCAAAACTCACTAGATACATCCTAGGAATTAATAGGTACATCTATCCAAGTAGTACATTGTATAGAATGTATGGATGGATTAAATGAACATCCATATACATTCACTTTATTTATAACATATAGTTACATTTAATATATAAATATACTTATTGTGATGTAATTTATAAATATTTCTTAAACTTTTTCATAATTTTATCTTTTAAGGTATTATTTCAAGGTTGGACTTAGAACTTTTGGATGTTCCAATAAGTTTTATATCCATTAATATTATTAACTTAAATAATGCTAACAAAAGTCCAAACCAAAATCAAATCAATATTAATGCTAACAAAGACATTCAATTCAATACTACGAATGGCAATGTATTGAATATCTATTTTTTGTTTTGCAATAATTTAGATAAAAATGCATAACATATTTTTATTTTTTCTTTAGCGTTTAGTCATGTAATTAATACTCCCTTATAAGTCTACTTATTTTAGCATGACTTAGTACTTTTAGATTATGTTTATTTTTACTATGGTATTTTAATTAGCAATATTTATATTACATAATTTTATTGTCCTTATTGTTGAATATTTTAGGATAATGCCATGATACATCTCATATTTTGTATTATTTTCTTGGGAAATACCGTATATAGTTGTATCTTACTAGGATTAAAGAAATATTTTGAGCATAAGTTATTTGTTTTGTGCTACAAAGATTTTACCGGAAAAAAACCAAAAAAACCCGAATAACCCGAAAATCCGAGAAAACCCGAGAGTGAAAAACCCGAGTTTTATTGGTTTGGTTTGGTCTTTAGATTTAATAACCCGACACAATTGGTTTGGTCTGGTAATTGTAAAATCCGAACCAACCCGACCTATGTACACCCCTAATTAAGGCTATTTCCCTTCTATAAATAGCAAGAGTTTTGTTCATTTGTAAACATCTCTCACTTGCCTTCTTATCTCATAAGGCATTTGAATCTTCTTTCTCTCTTGTAGTATTTCACTTGTATTTTTGGAGTGAAATAAAGTTTAAGTTGATTGTGTCCGAGAACTATCAATTTCTGGTTGATTTTTGCCTAACCTCGTTATTCTGGTATTTTTTTTATTGTCTCACTTACTATTTATTAGTTACCTTTAGATATAGTAATTGCGATTATTCACTATCTATATATATATTCGGCTTCCGCAACTATGGAGAGTGAGTGGTAATGAGCAATGACTAGTAATGACTAGATCGAGTTCTAGCTAATTAAAGTCGAGATCGGTAAATGTCCGTTTATATTTTTGATAGCAAACTAGTGATAGAGATATGTTAGAATTCATAACCCTATCTTTTGTTGAATTTTCTCTCAAGCTATTATTTTATCACTCTAAAATTGTTTCTCCATCGAGCCAATTTTATCTTTTAATTAAGATGAGTCATTAGCTTTGCTCCAGACGTACTACTTAATAACTTTGGGAGCTATCTTAGAGCTAGTGGTATGTCTGGAACAGAACTAATGACTCGATCTTAATCAAAAGATAAAATTGGCTTGATGCAGAAACAATTTCAGAGTGATAAAATAATAATAGCTTGAGAAAAAATTCGACAAAAGATAGGATGACTAGAATGCTGACTTTTTCTTAGCTATAAAAAAAAAAGGATGCTGACTTTTCAAGAATTAATTAAATTGGGACTTTTCCACTGCGCGTCAAGTCTTTGGACCCACAAAATAGCATTTCAATTTAATGCGTCATGGAAAAAGTATGAGGTTGAAAAGAATATGAGACTATTGTGTGTTATTATCACGTATTAGAACCAACTTCAGTAATTGCTATTTAATTTCATTATATATATATATATATTATTATATATATAATTATATATATATATATATATTATATATATATATATATATAAGAATCCCATCATTCATAGAATTCAAATGTGTGAGCACGTAACTGAGAACAAACTTAGGGCCTGTTTGGCCATAAAAAAAGGAAAAATAATACTGTATAGCCGCTGTAAAAATAATAGTCGAAAAATATATAAAATTTATATTTTTTTTGTGTGTATATACACACACACACACACACACACACACATTATGCATATTATATATAAATTTTTACACTTTTTCGGCTACCAGATGTAGATAGTTTCTGGCACGGGCTAAAAGTGATAATACCCTAGAAAAGATTCCTTTATTTTGAATTTTTTTTTTTTTTCGAAATCATTGATTAGCCATGAAATTTTTTTCGATTTACTTTGAAGATGAATTTTAGAATTTTTCAAATTTTGAAAACTCCAAAAACCTATTTTTCAAATTTTCCACTTCAAATCACTCATAAAAAAGTAAAACCCAAAATTATATTTATGTCCAAACATAACTCTAATTTTCAAATACCATTTTTACTTGATTTTTTTTTTTTTTTTTTTTTACCTTTTTCCCGATATTTTACGATTCTTATGTCTAAACGCCCACTTAATCTTCACTTTCTTTTCTCATATCTTAATTTGTTATAACTTGTTTATCACACAAGATCTCTTAAGTTCGTCTCAACTAGTAGATAGAGAAATTAACACTACAAGAATTACTCGAATTACATGGGAATTTTACTTAGGATTTTTTTCCGCAGATAATTACTATGAATTTTCATGCGAAAATCTTAGAGTTCCTAAATTTTGGAATATTTACCTGCAAACACGATTTCCCCAGGTAAATCCGCAAGTAAATTTGGCGCCATTTAGCGCCAATATATTACCCGGGGATTTATTTAGGAAAATAATTCCCAGGTATGATTTTCGTAGGTAATTCCGCAGGTAAACAATAAAAAAATGAAAATTTTATTTCCTTTATGAATTCGTATAAAATTTCCCAGGTAACAGTACTTGTGGAGTTAGTTAGGGATTATTTTCCGGGAATTTACCTGGGGATATTGTTACTTAGGGAATTACCTAGGGATTTTGTTATTACGATATTAGCTGGGGATTATTTCTTGGCGATTTACTTGGAGATTTTATTACCTAGGGAATTACCTGAGAATTTTATTTCTACGATTTTAGTTGGGGATTATTCTTGGGAATTTACTTGGGGATGTGATTACCTAGGGAATACGTGGGGATTTTGTTGATGCGATATTAATTGAGAATTATTTCTTGAGAATTTACCTAGAGATTTTATTACCTAGGGAATTACATGGGAAATTTATTGTTGCAATTTAGCTAAAGGTTATTTTCTAGGGATTTACTTGAAAGTCTTATTACATAGAAAATTACTTGAGAGTTTTGTTGTTGCAATTTTAGCTGCAATTTGAGTATCCTCCGTTGATCTTCTTTTGTAGATAGAATCTTCAATGAGTGGAAACAAGCAACCTTACTAAGAAAGGTGCTTGTTGAGTAAGGCCGGCTTTCGAGCCCAAGCCCCTTTACTAGGTTAGGCGCTTGAGCGCATCTTTCTCATATCGGTCAAGGCTTTCCTTGAGTTTGAAATAAGGGGCAAGAAGCAAGGGCGTAGCAGCTGCGCGAAATTGCGCTTAGCGCATCCGTTTTCTTGCAGGAGTTCTAACGCGCGACCTTATGTTTTCTTCCACTTGCTCTGCAGTACGAACCTCATACAGAGCCGCGCTCCTTTAATATGATAAGAACGGGGGGGGGGGGGGGTAGGGGGGGGCAGGATTATTTCTTCAAAATTTACCTGGGAAGTTTATTATCTGAAATTTTATTATTGCATGTCTAGATGAAAAGATATGTTCTTGGAAATTTACCTCGGCATACGTTTCGATTGCGAATTTCCAAAAATAATTTCTTTTTGAAAATTACAAAAACTAATGATTTGTAAAATATATTATTCACTATTGATTTTATCTATTATATATTTTGTCAATTTAATTATAAGTAAATATATTAAAATGGTGATTGATGATAGGCTATAATTGCATATTTTAGTCGCTTATTACACTCGAATTTACTGCACTTTAATTGAGTTTGCGCTTTAATCGCTAGTGTTTTGCACTAATTATGTGTTTTATGCCTTGTAGGTGTGATTCCGAGCTATATAGATGTTATGGAATGAATTTAAGTGATTTGAAGCTTTGAAGTCTGAGTAAAAGATCAAGGAATTAAGCCGGGATCGTGTTCGGAGGTCAAATTTGATAATTAAGTACGAACGAAGACTTGAGGAGGCATATTGCGCACTGTCTAGTAAAATAGACATAACGTTTTGCTCAGAACTCCATTTGGGCTCCACAATATATGGTTGGAAAGCTAACTCAAAGGGCTACAACTTTCATGTTTTACGTTTTTTCAAATTTCAAACGGAACATGGTGAAAAACCGCGGTTTTGCCGCGACCGCGGCAGAACCGCGGTGGAAGGCAGTTTCTGAAGAATGAAGAATCCGCGAGGGCGTTTGGCCGCGGTTCCACCGCGATCGCGGTGAAACCGCGGTGGGAAGCGTAAATTTCAGGGGCTAAAGTGTAAAACATGGGATTTTAAGTCCTAAACCCTATATAAAACAAAGGAGGCCGGCCTAGAACAAGGAGGGGACATATTTTGGACACAACTTAGACCTAAGGAGGCGGAGAGACACTACTTTAGGGTTAGACAACACCTTTGAGGCAAGAACACATTGGGAGCAAGGCGGAGAATTCTTCTACGAGTTTTTCCTTCCTCTTCCTATTTTTCATTGTTGGTTATGACTTTTAGTATTGTAGTTTTACATACTATTATGAATAGCTAATTTGTTATCTAGAGTTTTGATAGAACCTTTTGTAGGATAAATTCTTGTTATGTTTTTATATAATTGAGCCATAGCTTTTCTCTATTTGTTCAACTACGTTTATATTCTGGTTGATTGAAGAGCTCTCAATTAGCTGTGCCTATTTAGTATGCATAACTCGGGAGAGAGTGCATATTTAGGTAATTGTTGAACAACACCACTCCCAAAGTATATGAGGGATCAATAACCGAGGGTTTAAAGGTGGGATTAGGGATAACGAAGCCTTGGGTGCGATCTGAAGTAAGCTGTATTAAAAGCCAGCTAGCGTAGCTCGGGAGAGTGCGTCTAGTAAATTATCGTAATTACTCGGGAGAGATTTACGACAATAAGAGTGCTCATGATCGGTAGAGAATACTTAGGCGAAATTATAGAAGACATAGCGGGAAGGATTCCGACAATAGGGGAAATCATAACTCTAGACCTCCTTAATCTTTTCTCTAACCCTCAATATCTTTAGTTGTTAATTCACTATTTTAATTTGTTAGTTAAGTAGTTAAAAACAAGAATCTTAATATCTATAGGTTAGGAATTGTTCAAGCTTGTCTTCTTGGTGATAATGAACAGCTGTAGCTAAACCTTAGTTCTCTGTGGGATTCGACTCCGGACTTGTAAACCGGATTATATTTGCAACGACCGCATTGTCCTTTTTATAAGGCATAGTTGGGCGTGATCAGTGATCCCTATGTAAAATCTAATGATATGATAAAACTTAAGTTACACGTACAAACGTAACTAGTTTATTTAACGTTATATTTCCTGCATATATTATATTTTCACATTTATTTAACATGATGAAACTAAATTATAGTATTTAAGCAATATTAGTTTATATATTCTAGTATTAAAACTTAATTAGGTACCAAGTGATTTTATGATTTTTACCTGCAACATCATCTCTTAATTAACTTAACATTATTGAAGTAACTTAATCTTGTATATATTGTTTGAATTAGCGTAACAATTTTTTCCAATTACGTAATCATATATAATGTGTTTATTTCTTGTTAGTTTATGTATTTTTTATATAAGAAAAAAATTTAATGTGCTATTCCATTGTATATAAATAAAAAATTTTGAAAAATAACAAACAATATTTTAATTAAAAGTAATATACTCATAATTTAGTTCACTTACTTTTACTTGAAAAGAGCTTTCATTTACTTTTTGGTATCCTCATTTAATACAACCTACCACTGTGACTAGTTGCAGTTACCTTTCAAGATAGCGTGCTTTCTTTGTGATTTTATAAAGTTAAAACTAAAAGTAGAATTTCGAATAATTATACAAAGTGATGGTTTAGGTAGGTTTAAAGCAGTGATTAATTGTAGTTCATTTAGAAATATTAAAAATTAAAAATAAAAATGAAGTTACGTCTAGTTAGTGGGTGATTACATGATATATATATTATGAAAATATAAAAAATTATAAATATGGAGGGTTGCCATAAAAGTACTAATAAATTCGATAATAGAAAAATTATAACCAATAATTTAAATTTTTTGTCTAGAAGTTCATGCATATTTTACATGGAATTTTCACGGGGAATTACTTGCATAATTTTCAGAGACTTTTCAGAATTTCTTACGAAAAAATCCCCAGCTAATATTTCTTACGGGGAATTTTCATGAGAATTTTCAGAATTTCTTACGAAAAAATCCCCAGGTAATGTATATGCGGATTCAAAATCACAAGTAACTTACCTGGAAATTTTAAATTCCGCAGGTAATAATTACCCACGAAGGTTTTTCCATCGGATTTTTGTTTGAAGAAAAATCCGCAGGAAACGAAATTACTTGGGAATTTTCCTATATAATTGCCAGGAAAATCCCTATGTAATTCATGATTTTCTTGTAGTGAAGCAGTGTTCTATTTCATCAAACAACTTCAGCATCTCTGAAGATCTTTTATTATAGTGGGAAGATGACAGGTGGGAGCGAGCAGCGCGAGAGCAAAGCAAGCTCTAGTGGTGGGTTGTCTTCACGGTCCGGTCCCATTTGATCGACATAGGCAGAATAATGGATATTATGCTTCCGTTTGACCATAAATTTTGGCTTCAATCCCACAGATCGAGTCCGAAACTCCGAGTATTTAAGGGTGGAGGGATAGAAATTGTTATGTTTAAATAGTACTCTAGAGATACTTGTTTTTTTCTTCTCCAAATATTATGTTTAAATACTTTTTTCGATTTGATCGAACCGTTTTCTACTGTATATATGTTGTGTTTGAATATTTTTAAGACTATCTTTTTTCGAGATTTTTAAGACAATATCATGTTATGGAGACTATTTTGGTCTGTGTTCTTAATTAAGCTTCATGTAAAAATGTTTTGAAAACTAATTTTATGAGTTATTACGTTTTACATCATTTTTTTGAATTAGTAACTTTTGTCAAAAGAAATGAAAACTATCATGATCTCTTTATGTCCTTTTGATTACCGAATGAGTTTCAAACCTGTCCTCTTTGCTTCCCAAGATATTTAGGGAAAGGGGCCTTGTCGGCCACCGCTTGCTGTAAAATTGTTTAGTTAATTCATACAAATTTAAAATTTCAACCAATCTCCTATTTTCTCTCTTCTTTAATTTCATCTTAGATTAGTTATGTCTAGTTCTTCACAAAGTTCATCGCATTCCATAGAACGCCATATTTATCACTATGAAAATTGATGTAAGTTGACTATTTCAACGGTTGATAAAAACCCCATCCGAAAATTTTGATGATGCAAACTTTTTAAAGCGAATAATTTTGCCGATTAATATTCATATAGGAGATGTGATTTTAGTTACAGATTAATAATTACTTATCGTATGTTGTCGATGAATATTTATATAGAATAGATTATTACAGGTACAAATATTCGGTGCGAGTAACTTAACTATATCGGATGCAAACCCTCGGTACGGATATGTTGTCGATAATAATTACTACTCGATTATATCCAGTCAAACTTGACGGCCAGATATCTTATTATTAATGTGGGCCGTGCCCGGGCCTTAATGGACCTCGTGGGCCGGTCCTAAGTGAGCCTGGGCTTCGTGGGCTGGGCTTAAACGGTTCCGGGCTTTGTGGGCTTTTGGTAGGAACCGGACCGGGATCGGGACCACAAACTAATGGTCCCGGGCCTAAGTGGGCCCAATGGTTCAAATTTTTTAAAAAAAAAAAATTTGTTATCTGAGGCAATTCCTTGTAAAAACTATATTATAGAATTGTGAATTCAAATTTAAACAATAAAGAGTTATTCAAAGCAATGCATTATAATTTTATTATAGCATTAACAAAACTTGGCAATATCTTTCATAGTATTCCTCCCCCCATGGAATGAGCACAACAAGGTGCTATTACCACCATTGAGAAGAAAAAGAAACTAATCAAGATGTGCCAAAATACAAGTTACATATTAATTTTACATGGTATCTCTTACAAATTTCATAAATCCTTCAAGGTTTGGAGGAATTTTCGTTGGTGGTGGCGGAAAAGAAGCTTGTTCATCACCGCTTCCTGGCGAAGCTGCATCCTCCGCAAGTTCAGCTAGCATTTCTTCGTAAGCTTCGTCTACCTTTGGTTGTGATTCAGCAAGTCCAAATTTCTTCGTTCCGAACGGATCCAATCTCTGAAAAGTAATGATTTTTCCAAGCTCTCCCTCATAGACGCTCTATAATCACCGAGCTGAAGTCTTGCTTGACTGAAAGCGCTCTCCGATGCCACTGTTGAAGCTTGAATGGTTAAAATGTCTCGGGCCATCCTTGAAACGGAAAGTGTTTTTCTTTGTCCTTCCACCATTCCAAAATATTAAAGGAGCCGTCGGGATTCACTTCCTCAATTCCTGTGACAAATAAACTTCAAGCTCATTTAGTTGTGAACAATCACTAGTACTAGAACCTTGAGAACCCCTGAACCCGGCCCAAGCAGTAAGTGCTCTTACTCCCGCAGTTCTTTTAGATGATTGAGAACTAGAAGAAGAAGGAGTTGGAACATTTGGTCTAGCATTATCTATTGCAATTTGATAAGCACTATAAATAGTTTGAGCATTTATTTTAATTGAGGCTTGTGCGTCCGAAAGTGTAGACAAATCCTCATCTTCAAGTGTTAAACCATTATAAACAGATTGATACTAGTAGAATTAACAAGGCAACAACACCATAAATAGGGGGAATAGGGAAAAAATATTTTTTAAATTTCTTTCTCATAAAATTAATAGCTTGTTCATATTAGGATTTAAGACATACTGTTCCACATTTAATAATTCCCAAATATCTAAACAAGACATTTATTCGGATACCTTGTTTCTTCTTCTTCGCTTTCTCTTAAATCTTGATTCATTATTCACTCTTCTTCTCTTTTTGCAAAACATCATTTTAAACCCATAACACACTGTTATTTGCGTTGAAGTAAATGATATCAAAAGGATATTAAGTCAAAGTTATTAAACTCATAGAAAAAGCTGTCAAAATAATTTACAGTTCATTTTGTGGTAGTAATTAACGACGATTTATTGGGTACATGCATCAGTCAACATCTTAACACGTAAATCAAGTTGTCTTGTACTTAACCAAATCTTGATACAGTTTCAGGTGGATCTAACCAAGTCCAGCCGAACCAATCAATATTTTGCCACCTCTTTGGTTTGTAAAGCATTATTCCAAATCCATAATACACTATTATTTACGTTTAAGTAAATGGTATCGAAAAGAAATTAATAAGTCAAAATTTATTAAACTCATTTTCTTTCAATAAGAATGATCACCTATGAAGGGAGTCAAAGGCGTGACTGGTAAAGTTGCCGCCATATGACCAGAAAGTCACGTGTTCGAGCCATGGAACCCGCATCTTATAGAAATCCTTGTAGTTCGGTTCCTCCCTTGTTCTTCGGACCCCACGCATAGCGAAAACTTAGTGAACCGAGCTGTTATTTTTTAAGATTGATCACCTATCACTAAGGAGCATATTATTGCCCTGCTGAGAAGGAAATGATCTATTGTGACCAACTAAAAGTCCCTACATTATGAGGTTTTTTTGTTTTCAAAATTCGAACTTAAGATTTCCAGTTAAATGTGAAGTCGTGAAGATTTCTGTGGCTAATCAATTTGAAGTGACGGTTCCATGATGATGGTTCATAATGACGATTCCTGATGACGGTTCTTTCCTATAAATATCGTATTATATGCAACTTGAAAATCTCTTCTTCTCTTTCACTTTCATATTCTAACTTTTCCTCCAGTTTTCTCCTTTCTTTGTGCTTTCACTATAAAAGATAACTTCACATTCTTCAAACCCTTCTTCATCATCTGACCCCCATAAGGTAGTTATTGTTAATGAACTTCCTCCCTCTTCTGCCCCAACTAGTAGTAGAAGAGGCGGTAGACATTTTAGCTTAGGTTCTTTATCAAACCGTAGCTCTACACTATCTCAGAAGAATACTGCAAAACCTTCTTCTTCTAGAGCAAGAACTTTAACAACTCCTAGATCTTCCTCTAGAGGGAAAGACCAAAATGAACCCATGCAAGAGCCTACTGTGTTAGAAATGTTTTCTCATGAAATTTCATTCATATTAGATCGTGAAGCTATGAGAAAACAGGTTTATTCCATAACATCACTTAACCCTGCCGATCATTACCCTATTTTGATCATTTCTGCTCTCCTTTCCTTAGTTCGTTGTGAATGCAACTGAAAACCATATTTCCCAGTGGTCTCTAATGTTAATGATAGAATTACCTCTTATCGTGAAGATTATTCATTTGTTTACACTTACCCTTTTATTTAGGGTTCAATCTTCCTATCGACCCAATAATCATTGAGTTTTGTTGTTACTTCAATATATACCTTGGCCAAATAGGTTCGATTATGTGGAGGGCAAAAGCTTGCCTTCGTTATTGGTCAAATTTGGTCTCTGCTCCTTTTACTTTTCGTCACTTACGCCATCTACACTCCCGAAATCTCATTCGCGAAGGTATTTTCTCTCTTGTGGCAAGAAGTAAGAGAGTTTTAGTGAGCCCCGATGATGACCGTGACCATAGTTGGTATGCCCAGTTTGTAGTTGTTCCCACTTGTGACTTAGTGGGTGATGAAATTATGCCCTTCCCTGATAAGTGAAAATTTGCACGTGAGTATTTTTCTCTACTTTTTTTTGCTTCTCTCAAGGTTTCAATTTTTCTTACATGCGTTTATGTTTCCTTTTATGCAATCAAGGAAGTTTTCAGAGAAATCCATGACTATCGTGATTGAGTATTAACTGATGCTCCCATGGACCAGAGATCATGAAAAATTCTTTCCCAGAAGTTTGGATAGAAAGTGAAGACCCACGATATTCTTTATTTCCATGGTTTTTTCCTTTTTTCTTTCTTCTTTTGCTTTAACCCCATTTTCTTTTCCTTTTTGTTGTTTATAGGGTTTGATATTCGTCGTATTAGCTCACTTCTGTTCCTACTACTATGCTTTCTACTAGCATTGCACAAGAACAAATTCTAAGCGTGGCCTCTTCTAAGAGGAAAAATGTTGAATCCGCGACTCTGAAGAGGAAGAATATAATGAAGATTGCTCTTTAGTGAGGAAGCCTCAAATTAGAGACACGTGGTTTTAAATGATGAAGCCAATGTTTATCATGATCCACCTTCAAGCTCCGTGCCTTTCAGTTTTGTTGATGAACCAGAAAGTGTCCACTTAGACATCTCTGAAGATGAAGATGTTGACCATTCTGGTAATCCCCCTTAAGTCCTGTTGATAGAATTTTTGCCCAAGGATTCGAGGGTGAAGAACATTTTGGCTCCATTTCTGAAGAGCCACCACTTGCTTCTCTTCCAATGATCCAGTACCTATAGTCTCCCCTGTTAATTCTCCCGTTTCTCCTGCTACATTACCTATAGTCTCCCCTGTTGCCGCACCTACCAATGTCTCTTGTGAAGAAGCCAACCCTTCTAGCGGGAGACAAAGTATAAAGAAGGTATTGAATGAAGTCACAGATGGTGGGAATTTGTTAAAGAAATCTGGCCGAGCTGCAGTATGGTTGAAACCATTGATTGGCCCTGTGAAAAGGGAGAAGCTTGAGTCTCACAACTCTTTGACCTTAATGAATGGAGTTATTCATTCTGCCCTTAAGGTATATCCTTATTTCCTTATATTTCTTCCTTTTTTTCTACTTTTATAGCTTTTCTACCTTATCTTTCTACAAAACAATTTATTAGGTATGAAGCTAATGAGAAGGATATCATGAACTGATTAGCAAGTTGCGTATCGAAGCTGATAATTGGAAGGAACAGTGTGAAATCCTTCAACTTGAAAATGAAAATCAGAAGGAGGTGTACGTGAGTGATTTAGTGCTGATACTCACCCAAGCTCAAAAGGATCTCTGTGCTTCTTCCGATAAAATCCAGTTCCTCGAGGGCTCTCTTGAACCTTTGAAGGCATCCTATGAAGCTTCGGAAGCTGAGAAAGAACACTTGAGGGTTGAGATTGAACAACTGGAAAAAGACTACGAAGCTCTTGAAGATAAGCTAACACTTAATGTTAGCTGAGCTTTTCTGAATACCCGTCTTGAGACTTTGACCAAAGCTAATCAGGAGGGTTTTGACCTTGAAGCTGAAATTGCTAAAGCTAAGGAAGAAATTGAGAAAACTCAGCAATGTCAAAATTCTCAACACCCCAGGATGAAAGTTCCAAATGTGATGGAGATGGACTCACTCCTGGTCAAGAAAATGCCCAACCTTCGTCTTCTCAAGTTATTCCTTCTACCCCTATTGATAATGCTCATTAGTTTTTCCACCCTTTGTCTTAGAAGTTACTTTTGTTGGTATTTGTTGAAACTTTTTGTTTTTGTTTCAAAGTGGTTTTTGGGAATTTTTCCCCTCCCTGTTTTCGGGATGTTGACATTAATATCATTTCGTTGGATACTTTATATTATGCCTTTTTGCTCTTTAAGTTTTTCAAGCTTATACTTGCATTCAAAAATGCTTTAATAGACCGCATTTATAATATGCATGTTTTTTTTTATAAAAGATGGCTCTTTTATATTAACAACAAGATGACGTTTCATATTCATATTGGTGCAAAAATATGAAATATGAAGTAATTTGAAAAAGTTTTATTTGAACTTTTAAACAAATATTTTATGTACAATATTTTCATAAATGCTTTCTTTATAGCAAGTTTACAAGTACAGGTACGATTTCCCGTGACTAATTTTATGGCCTTAACCTAAAAGCTCTTGGGAGTTTTCTACATGTTTTTCAACTTTTTACTTTCCATTCTTTCTACGAGATTGAAAATTTGACATTTTCTGCAACGTTTTTCTGTTCGCTAAGCTATGCTTTCGTGGAGTACATCTTATTTCTTTGTGTACTTATCCATCTGCATAGTCTCCTAGTGTTTGAGCCTTGAATCATGAAATCTCAAACACTAGATAAGCTCCTTACTTTGGTCCTTTCCCTGGAAAAGAAAAGGAAATACACAGGGGATTCGGAGGTAACTCTTTGGATGATGACTGCTTAACCCTTTCCATCAGAATTGTTGTAACCTAGACGGGAAATAATTAAGTATTCCGCGGGTATTTTGGGTCTAATATCATCATCTGGTCAGGCTAGCTTTTTGCCTATCATCCAAAATGGTTAGTAAAATCTAAATGAACAAAGTAAAATGAACTTCTATGATACCTGGTCGTGGGTATTAACTTCTTCAGAAGTAATACTTCTTCAATGTACTGCATTTCAATGGGATTGTAACACCTTGTCGTCCATAGCTTCCAACTCATATTCTCCTTTTTCAGCAATGCCTTTAACTCTATATGGGCCTTCCCAATTTGGACATAACTTTCATGCATTTGCCGCCTCTGTTGATCGAAACACTTTCAAAGACAAAGTCTCCAATGATGAAATATCTTAGGTTTTCCTTCCTATTGTAGTACCATTCAATCCTTTGTTTTTGTGCTTCCATCCGAATCAAAGATGCCTCATTTCTCTACTATGTCAAATCTAAGTTTGTACGAAGTTCTTATTCGTTTGACGCTTCATTTGTATGCGTGTACCTCGTGCTCGGTTCCCTATCTCCACTGAAACTAAAGCCTCAGTTCCATAAACAAGCGAGAATGAAGTTTCTCCCTTGCTTATTTTTGTCGTGCTTCGGTAAGCCCATATACCCCTGGTAGCACTTCTGGCTACTTGCCTTTTGATTCTTCCCATGATTTCTTCAGATTGTTGACGATGACCTTATTTGTCGAATCAACTTGGCCGTTAGCTATAGGATGATAAGGTGCTGAAGTAATTCATTTAATTTTCCAACTTTTGAAAACGGTAACCTTAGCACCTACGAATTCCGTCCCATTATCGCAAATGATTTCCTTTAGGACTCCAAATTAACATAACTTAATTTTCCCGTACCTATTTAAAAGCACCTGCTTCAACACATTTTAAAAAATTATTCATCAAGATTAACAATAATTGTACCTTTCCCTTGGCTTGAGGTAGAGGACCTATGGTATCCATCCTCCATTTCATGAATAGACACGGTGATATAACTGAATGCGATGACCCATATCTCATCTTTAGTTTAAATATTCATTTCTATGTTTTGAGACCTCGAATAGCACCTTTTAGCATTCCTCGACTTGTGTGCGCAGTTCGTAAATTTTTCCAAAAAGTTTTTATGTGAAAAATTGATTAAAATGTGAAATAGAGCTTAAAAACTCAATTGAGTTGACTTTAGTCAACATTTTGACCAAACAGACCCAGGTCAGTATTTTAACAGTTCTGCTGGGTTTGTATCGTCATTTGGCACTTGGGCGTATACCCAGAATTTAATTTGGAGATCCCTAGCTTGAGTTATCGCAAATTGTTGAAAATAAGAAGTTTGAAAGCTAAAAGATTTCAAAGTTTTACCACAAATTGACCTTTAGTGATATCTAACTCGGATTAAGATTCCGAGAATTGGAATATATCCGTTATGTCATTTATGACTTGTGTACCAAATTTGAAGTCATTCCAGATTCATTTAATACGTTTCGGTACGAGTTTTGTAAATTGAAAAGTTTGAAACTCCTAAGTCCGAATCGAGGTGTGAATTGTATTTTCGATGTTGTTTGACGTGATTTGAAATCTTGAGTAAGTCTGTATTATGTTACGAGACTTGTTGGTATATTTGGATGGGGTCCCGAGTACCTCGAGTGTGATTCGAATAGAAAATCAGATCAAATTTTGGACTTAAGCAAATTCCAAAATTTGTAGCTTCTGGTGTGTTTGCTTCTGCGAAGCCTTGGCCGCAGAAGCGAGAAATCCATCGCAGAAGCGAATTGGGCAGAGCTGGAGGGAGGTCACAGATGTGGATAGTTTTGCGCACCTGCGCAATGGCAGGTGCAATGCCATGCAGCGCAGAAGCGCAATTTTGTGCGCACCTGCGGTCACGCAGAAGCGGAAAGGCTTCCGCAGGTGCGATGAAGCTATTGTCCAGTGTGCTCCGCAGAAGCAATGCTTGTGTCGCAGAAGCGACTCCGCAGGCGCGACAAAACCCTCGCAGAAGCCGCCCATCGGCAGAAACATTTAAGGACCAAAAATTGCCACTTTTCTTCATTTCGTTTGGGTTCTAAAACCTCGATTTTTGAGCGATTTGAAGGATTTCTTCACGAGTTCGACTTGGGTAAGTATTCAACATCCGAAAGTGATTATATTTCGTAAATGCATGGTTATATTCATCGTTTATTTTAAATGGAAGAAATTGAGATTTTTGTAAAACTTTTCAGAAACGAAAATTTAGGATTTGAAGGCTCATTTGACATCAAAATTTGATAATTTTTATATGGTTGGACTTGTCTCGGAATGGGTGTTCGCATTTAATGTATTTTCCCGAGATTCGAGACGTCGGTCCCTCTGTTGATTTTTGAGATGAATTTCGGATTTTAATTTGTAAAATTAGTAATTTCATATGAAATTAATTCATACGATTCGTGTTGAGTGTATTGAGTTGTTTGAGACTAGATTTGAAGCTTTCGGACACCAATTCACGAGGCAAAGATTTATTGGAATCTTGAATTTGGTTGCGAAGCAAGGTAAGTGTCGTGGTTAACCTTGACTTGAGGGAATAGGACTTGTTTGCCTATTTGCTACGTGATTTAAATGTGCGGGTACAACGTATATGTGAAGTGACAAGTACTTATTCGTTGTGGTAGAGTCAAAGCATGCGGGTGGAATTTGTTCTTTGTGAATAATTGCCTATTTAATTAATATATTCCTACTTAAGTTATTATTATTTATTGAATCATTATTCATGAAATTAATGTTATTTTAATTATTGTTGAATATTTTGGAAGGTGAGGTTGGTATTCTGGAATTAATTTGATTGATGAGTATAAATCCCCGCATTTAAAATACTCTTCCGAAATGATATTATCATTTTCATGGTAAGGAAGAGTGTAAAAGCAAGAAGGGTGATGTCGTGCCATTTATATTATTTATATTATCATTGTCATGGAGAGGAAGAGTGTTAAAGCACGAAGGGTGATGCTGTGCCATTTTTACATTATTATTTATTGATTTATAAAGTGAGGAAGAGAGTAAAAGCACGATGGGTGATGCCGTGCCATTTAAATTATTTATTCATTATATTGTGGCGAGAAATAGAGTTAAAGCACGAAGGGTGATGTTGTGCCATTCATATTATTTATTTATTATTCACGGGCAGGATGAGCGTAAAAGCACGAAGGGGGATGTCGTGCCATTTTTATATTCAACTACCTATTTTTATTGTTGATAAATTATTTGGCTGTTATGTGACACTTCCCATGCTGGAATTATTATATCTTTCCCCTTCGCATGTTCCCTACAAAATTTGTAAATTTGTTAATTACTATGTTCATTATATTGTTTCGTATATGCATATACTTGTATAGGTTGTTCACGTATGTGTCTCGTCTTAGCCTCGTCACTACTTCTTCAAGGTTAGGCTCGACACTTACGGAGTTCATGGGGTCGGTTGTACTCATACTACACTCTGCATTTCCTCTGCAGATTTTGGAGTTAGTCCCAGCAGCGTACCGTAGACTTGCTCGAATTCAGCTATCCAGATAGACTTGAGGTATAATTGCACGGCGTTCGCAGTTCTGAGTCCCCTTCTACTTTATCTTAGCTGTGAAATCTCTTTCATACAGCTTTACTTTCATTCAGACCTTTATTTGTATTATTCTAGTAGCTTGTTCACTTGTGACACCATATTCGGGGATGTATTTGGATGATTCAGTTGTTATGGTCTTCCGCACTTAATTTCAGTAATTGATATCCATTTAATTTGATTTGTTTAAAAATGGTTAAGATTATTCTATGTGATGACCTGAAAGGTCATCTTATGTTTTATAACCCGATTCCGCGCTTTTAAGCTTTAAACACCTCATTTTATTCCTCCTCAATTTGCGTGCGTAAACTGATAAAAAAAATTAGAATTTTGCCTAAAAATTTTATTTGAGTTGACCTCGATTAATGTTTTGAGCAAACAGACCCGGATTCGTATTTTGACGGTCCCGGTAGGTCCGTATCGTGATTTGGGACTTGGGCGTATGCCCAGAATTGAATTCGGAAGTCCCTAGCCAAGATATCGGACTTTGTTGAAATTTGAAAGCTAAAGGCTTAATGAATTTGAAATGTTTGACCCACAGTTGACTTTTTGGATATCGGTCATTTTGGTTCCAGAACCCGGTATAGGTCCAATACCATATTTATGACTTGTCTGTCAAATTTGGTGAGAAAAAAAAGTTGGTTTAACGTGATTCGGACGTCCGGTTGTGAAAATAGAAGTTTCAAAGTTTTCTTGAAAATTTCATTTGATTTTGTGTTCAATTCGTAGTTCTAGGTGTTATTTTGGCGTTTTGATCGCGCGAGCAAGTTTGTATGATATTTTTAGACTTGTGTGCATAGTTGGTTTAGAGCCCGAGGGCTCGGTTGTGTTTCGAATAGGCTACAGAGTGAATTGGACTTAGAACATTTGCTGGTGTCTGCAATTTCTGGGGACTCGCCTCTGATCTCGCATTTGCGAGATCAGAGTTCGCATTTGCGAACATTTCCAACTTCTGTCAGTCTCGCATTTGCGAGCCATTTCTTCGCATTTGCGAAGAGTGCCTGGGTCATCCTAGGTTCGCATTTGCGATCATAAGGTCGCATTTGCGGAAGGCCAGCGTTCGCATTTTCAAGCAAAGCTTCGCATTTGCGATGGGAGCTGGGGAGGGAGATTCTTCGCCATTGCGATCATTGGGTCGCATTTGCGGTCCAGTCAGCGTTCACATTTGCGAACTTTTCATCGCAAATGCGATGTTTGCAGAGGTGTGGGAGTCTTCGCAAATGCGATGGATTTCTCTCATTTGTGGGCTTCGCATTTGCGAAGCCCAGGTTGCAAATGCGACATCTGCAGCTGAACAGAATATGACTTAAGACGGAATTTTTGGTTCATTTTTCAAATTTTTAAACACAAGAACCCTAGAGACAATTTTTCAAAGAACTTTTCTTCCCCAAATTATTGGTAAGTGATTCTAAACTAGTTTCTTTCAATCTTTCACTACTTTTCCTAAGATTTCAACCTAAAATCTAGAGTTTTCATGGTGGAAAATGGGGGGGGGGGGGAGGGGGGTTTTGGGTAGAAATTAGGGATTTGGTAAATTGAGGATTTAGACCTCAAATTGAGCTCGCGATTCCAAAACAAATCACATAACCGGGCTCGGAGGTAAATGGTTAATCGGGTTTTGGTCCGAATTTCGGGTTTGGACCAAGCGGGCCCAGGTGTTGACTTTTGTTGACTTTTTCAATAATGACCTAAATTGAATTCTTTACAGCCGTGGATAGTTCCTAAGGCTTAATTTGAAACGTTTGGTTGGTAAATTACTATATTCTATTGGTTCGGAGGCTTGTTTGAAAGGCAAAGCTGTGGTTGAGCTTTGAGTTTTGCGTTGGAGCAAGGTAAGTGTCGTGGTTAACCTTGACTTGAGGGAATATGTCTTGTTTGTCTATTTGCTACGTGTTTAGGTGTTGAGTACAACGTATATGTGAGGTGATGAGTACTTATGCATTGTTCTCGGGTTAAAGCATGCGGGTGGGACTTGATTTGTTATAATTATTGCTTCCTATGATCATGTTATCTATGTTTAGACTAGTATAGTTAAATTGATTGTTCTAATCATGTTTTACGGACCTTTGGTGATAATTAACTATTGATTTCAAAGTTGAGGTTGGTATTGTGGAACCAAATGTTGAAGTAAGGCTTGTTCTTTATTTCCATCTCCCTGTTGTTATTTGTTTATTACCTTATGGTAAGGGAGAGTGTTAATGCACGAAGGGTGATGTCGTGCCATATTGTGAGTGTTAATGCACGAAGGGTGATGCAATGCCATATTGTGAGGTTAATGTACGAAGGGTGATGTCGTGCCATTGTTGTGAGAGTTAATGCACGAAGGGTGATGTTGTGCCGTTTTTATTGATTTATATGGTGAGGTTGAGAGTAAAAGCACGAAGGGTGATGCCGTGCACTTTTCCTTACTATATTTAACTGTTTTCATTGGTTCAAGGTATATAGGTTGTTCTAGTTATCACTGCTGCTGTGATTCTCTCATCTTGTATTCCCCTCAGTATGTCCCCCCTCCCGATATTACTTGACTAGCTTTTATTGCTGTTATTTTGTACATATACTGTAATCTGCACAGGTTTTCTAGGTAGGTGTCTTGTCATTGCCTCGTCACTACTTCGTCGAGGTTAGGCTCGACACTTACGAGTACATGGGGTCGGTTGTACTCATACTACACTCTTCACTTCTTGTGCAGATTTTGGTACTGGCCCTAGCTGATCGCGAGGTTAGCAGTTGGACTTGCTTGTCTGGAGACCCAAGGTCGACCAGTTAGCGTCCTCAGACACTGGAGTCTCTTCCTAATCTTATTATTTTACTGTTTCTTTTCTTTCAGAACAGTGTATTTTCTTTCACACTCCGTTTGTAGTAAATCATTGTAGCTCGTGAGTTGTGACTCCAGATCCTAAATGTATCTGATATTATGGGTTTTATGTTATTCCGCAAGTAGTTTTAGTTTCTATTTAGCTTAATTGTTATTGTTATTGAAATTGGATTAAGTTGGCATTAAGAATGCACGAAGGGTGATGCCGTGCCATATCTGTTGATTTATATTGTGAGGTTGAGAGTAAAAGCACAAAGGGTGATGCCGTGCAGTTTTATTGTTCCACTGTGAGGTTGAGTGTAAACGCACGAAGGGTAATGTCGTGCACTTTTCCTTACTGTGTTTAATTATTTTCACTAGTTCAAGGCATATTGTCCGTTCTGGTTATCATTTCTGCTGTGATTCTCTTATCTCGTATCCCCCTCAATATGTCCCCCTCTCGATATTACTTGTCTAGCTTCTATTTGTTGTTATTTTGTACATATACCATTAAATTGCACAAGTTTATTATGTGGCTGTCTTGTCATAGCCTCATCACTACTTCATCGAGGTTAGGATCGATACTTACCAGTATATAAGGTCGGTTGTACTGTTACTACACTCTGCACTATTGTGCAGATTTTTGTACCGGCCCTAGCTGATCGTGAGGTTAGCAGCTGGACTTGATCGTCAGGAGACCAAGGTAGATTTGCTGGCGTCCGCAGAACCTGAAGTCTCTTCCTAGTCTTATTGTTTGGCTGTTTCTTTTCCTTCAGAATAGTGTATTTTTTCAGACACTGTTTGTAGTAAATCATAGTAGCTCGTGATTTGTGACTTCAGATCCTAATTGTATCAAATGTTATGGGTTTATGTTATTCCGCAAAGAAATTTTAACTTCTCTTTAGCATAATTTTTCTTATCATTGAAATTGGCTAAGGTTGGAACTAAGAATCCTCTAACGTTGGCTTGCCTAGCAAGTGAAATGTTAGGCACCATCACGGTCCCGACGGTGGGAATTTCCGGTCGTGACATTCTAACGTTGGCTTGCCTAGTAAGTGAAATGTTAGGTTCCATCACGGTCCCGAAGGTGGGAATTTCGGATCATGGAAAGTTGGTATCACAGCACTAGGTTACCTAGGTCTCATGAGTCACGAGCAAGCTTAGTAGATTCTGAAGGATTGGTATGCAGACATCTGTACTTATCTTCCAGAGGCTATGAAGTTTAGGAACAATATCCTTTCTTATTCTGTCGTGAGAATTTATTCTATCATCGATGATTGAACCATTCTATTCATGTTCTCTCGCAGATGGCAAGAACACGTACTACATCTACCGCCGGACAGGAGCCAGAGCCCCCGGTGGCAACCATGACCAGGGGAAGAGGCCGAGGTAGAGGCAAAGGCAGAGCTCAATCTAGAGCTCGAGCAACAACACCTGTTGTAGAACCTCAGGTGGATTTGGAAGCGGAGGTTCCAGCTTAGAAGCGGAAGGATTCATAGCTACTCCAGTGCTTCAGGACGCTCTAATCCGTTTGGTGAGCCTTATGGAGGATGTGGCCCAGAATGGTACATTTCTAGTTGCACCAGCCGTCTCACAGGCTGAGGAGGAGCACAAACTCCCACTACTCCCGCTCCGAAGCAAATGGCTCCCAGTATCAGGCTCTATCAGCCCCGCCAATTGGGGTGATTCAGCCGGTTGTTGCGGCACAGGCCTGTGATAGGCCCGCCATGTCTTCTGAGGCTTTATTGAGACTAGAAAAGGTTACTAAGCTCTTTCCAGTTCACTTCAGTGGTGCACCTTCTGAGGACCCACATGATTATCTTGACCGCTGCCATGAGGTGCTGCGGAACATGGGTATAGTCGAGACCAATGGGGTAGATTTTGTTGTGTTTCAAATGATGGTTTCTGCCAAGAGGTGGTGGAGAGATTATAAGTTGACCAGACCAGCTGGGTTGCTTGCACTTACCTGGGATCAGTTCTCTCAGCTATATCTAGAGAAGTACCTCCATGTCACACTGAGAGAGGATTACCGTAGGCAGTTTGAGGGTCTCCAGCAGGGTAGTATGATTGTTACTCAATACGAGACCTGTTTTATGGATCTAGCCCGCCATGCTACTATCTTGCTCCCTACTGAGAGGGAGAGAGTGAGGAGATTCATTGAAGGACTCACTTACTTTATCAGACTTCAGATGACCAAATAGACCAAAAGTGATATTTCCTTTCAGGCGGCTGCAAATGTTGCTAGACGGATAGAGATGGTTCTTGCTCAGGAAAGGGGACAGATGTCTGATAAGAGGTCTCGTCAGTTTGGTGGGTTCAGTGGTGCCTCGTCTGGAGGCAGGGGTAATTTTGGTAGAGGCCATCCTCCCAGGCCATTTCAGTCAGCACTCCAGGCATCTCATGGTGCTTCAGGGAGTCGTGGTCCTAAATCTTCTCATCCTGACCAGTTAGCTTACAGTGCACCACCAGCTCCTATTAGTGCACCTCCGATCCAGAGTCATCAGGGTGGTTATCCAAGTCGACATGGCCAGTTCCATAGTTAGCAGTCACAATAGGTGAGGGCTTATTATACTTGTGGGGATCTTGGGCACGTTGCTATATTTTGCCCCAGATCTCAGGGCGACATGCAACAACAGGGTTCTCTTGCTATAATTCCGGCACCAGCTGTTTCGGCACCCGCCCAGCCAGCTAGGGGCATGGGTCAGACAACTAGAGGTGGAGGTCAGGTCGCTAGAGGTGGAGGTCTGGTCGTTAGAGGTAGGGCCAGCCAGTTAGAGGCCGTCTTAGAGATGTATCTCAGAGTGGTGGGGCGCAACTCTGATTTTATGCTTTTCTAGCTAGGCTTGAGGTTGAGTCGTCTGATGTCGTGATCATAGGTATTGTTCCAGTTTTCCATAGAGATGCTTCAATTCTATTTGATCCGGGATCTACTTATTCCTATGTGTCCTCCTATTTTGCTTCATATTTGGTTGTGCCTCGTAACTTTCTGAGTGCTTCTGTTGTGCGTCCACACCGGTGGGATATTCTATTCTAGTAGATCATGTCTATCGTTCGTGTGTGGTTACTATTGGGAGTCTTGAGAGTAGCGGGGATCTTCTACTTCTGAATATGGTAGATTTTGACGTCATTTTGGGTATGGATTGGTCGCCTTATCATGCTATATTGGATTTTCATGCCAAGACGGTGACCTTAGATATGTCGGGGTTGCCTCTATTAGAATGGAAAGGAACTTCTAGCCATTCTACCAGTAGGGTTATCTCTTATATGAAGGCTCGGCGTATGGTCGAGAAGGGGTGTCTAGCCTATTTGGCTTATATTCGTGATCCCAATGCGAATGTTCCTTCTATGGCCTCAGTCCCAGTTTTTCGTGAATTTCCAGAGATATTTCCTACAAACCTGCTGAGAATGCCACCCAACAGTGACATTGACTTCTGTATTGGTTTAGCTTCGGGTACTCAGCCCATTTCTAATCTACCATACCGTATGGCCCTGCCGGATTAAGAATTGAAGGAACAGTTACAATACTTGCTTGATCAGGGATTCACTAGACCTAATGTTTCACCCTGGGGTGCACCCGTATTGTTTGTAAAGAAGAATGATGGCTCTATGCGAATGTGTATAGATTATCGGCAGTTGAACAAGGTCACTATCAAAAACAAATATCCCTTTCCAAGAATCGATGATTTATTTGATCAACTTCAGGGTGCCAAGGTGTTTTCAAAGATCTACTTGAGGTTTGGTTATCATCAGTTAAAGATTAAGGCATCTGATGTCCCTAGGACAACTTTTCGGACCCGGTATGAATTCCTAGTGATGTCATTTGTGCTTACTAATGCCCCAGCAGCATTTATGGATTTGATAAATCGGGTGTTCAAGCCCTATCTGGATTCATTTGTGGTTGTATTCATTGATGACATCTTGATTTACTCCAGCAGTCGAGAGGAGCATGAACAACATCTTCGGATTGTGCTTCAGACTTTGAAGAATAGTCAGTTATAAGCCAAATTTTCAAAATGCGAGTTTTGGTTAAACTCAGTTGCTTTTTTGGGGCATGTTGTATCGGTAGGAGGCATAAAGGTGGATCCTAAGAAGATTGAGGCAGTTCAGAATTGGCCTAGACCTACTTCAGCTACAGAGATCCGGAGTTTCTTGGGTTTGGTAGGTTATTATCGTCGATTTGTGGAGGGGTTTTCATCCATAGCAGCCTCATTGACCAGATTGACCCAGAAATGTGCTCCATTAAGATGGTCAGACGAGTGTGAGTTGAGCTTTTAGAAGCTCAAGACTGCTTTGACTACGACGCTAGTGTTGGTGTTGCCCACGGGTTCAGGATAGTACACGGTGTATTTTGATGCATCTCGTATTGGACTTGGTGCAGTATTAATGCAAGATGGCAAGGTGATTGCTTATGTGTCGTGGCAGTTGAAAGTTCATGAGAAGAATTATCCTGTTCATGACTTAGAATTGGCACCCATTGTTCATGCGCTGAAGATTTGGAGACACTACCTTTACGGCGTGTCATGTGAAGTATTCACAGATCATCGTAGTCTACAGTATCTATTCAAACAAAAGGATCTCAATTTGAGGTAGAGAAGATCGTTGGAGCTATTGAAAGAATACGATATCACCATTTTGTATCACTTTGGAAAGGCCAATGTGGTGGCCGATGCTTTGAGTAGAAAGGCTATGAGTATGGGCAGTCTTGCATATATTCTAGTTGGTGAGAGGCCGCTAGCTGCAGATGTTCAGACTTTGGCCAATCAGTTTGTGAGGTTAGATGTTTCAGAGCCCAGTCGGGTTCTAGCTTGTACAGTCGCTCGATCTTCTTTATATGAGCGTATCATAGAGTGACAATATGATGATCCTCATTTGCTTGTCCTCCAGGACACAGTGCGGCTTGGTGGTGCCAAGCAGGTTGCTGTGGGAGTTGATGGAGTTCTGCAGATGCATGGTCGTATTTGTGTTCCTAATGTGGATAGGCTTCGTGAGTTAATTCTTGAAAAGGCCCAAAGTGCCCGGTATTCCATTCATCCGGGTACTGCCAAAATGTATCAAGATTTGTGGCAACATTATTGGTGGAGGAGAATGAAAAAGGATATATTGCGTATGTAGCTCGGGTTCTGAATTGTCAACAAGTTAAATATGAGCATCAAAGACCTAGTGGTTTGCTTCAGATGTTAGAAATTCCTGAGTGGATGTGGGATCATATTATTGGGGATTTTGTTGTTGGACTCCCACGAACTCAGAGAAAGTTCAACACAGTATGGGTCATTGTGGACAAGTTGACCAAGTCACCACATTTCATTCCAGTGGCAGTTACCTATCCTTCAGAGCGGTTAGCTGAGATATACATCCCAGATTATCCCCTTCACGGTGTGCCCGTGTCTATTATTTTAGATCAAGATACGCAGTTCACCTCGCACTTCTGGAGGGCTCTACAACATGAGTTAGGCACGCGGGTTGAGTTGAGTACAACATTTCATCCTCAGATAGACGGACAGTTAGAGCACACTATTCAGATACTAGAAGATATGCTTCGTGCTTGTGTTATAGATTTTGGAGGTTCTTGGGATCAGTTATTGCCACTTGCAGAGTTTGCCTACAATAACAGCTACCGGTCGAGCATTCCGATGGCTCCATATAAAGAATTATATGGGAGGTGATGTCGTTCGCCTGTTGGATGGTTTGAACCGGGAGAGGCTCGGTTGTTGGGTACAGATTTGGTAAAGGATGCCTTGGATAAGGCCAAGATTATTCAGGATCGGTTTCGTGCAACTCAGTTTAGAAAAAAGAGTTATGCTGACCGTAAAGTTCCTGATGTTGCATTCAAGGCAGGAGAAAGAGTATTGCTCAGGGTTTCACCTATGAAGGGTGTAATTAGATTTGTAAAGAAGAGCAAGTTGAGCTCTAGGTATATTGGACACTTTGAAATTCTTGAAAGGGTGGGTGAGGTAGCCTACAATCTTGCACTACCACCTAGTTTATCAGCAGTTCATCCAATGTTCCATGTATCTATGCTCCAAAGTTATCATGGCAATCCGTCCCATGTATTAGACTTCAGCTCAGTCCAATTGGACAAAGATTTGACTTATCAGGAAAAGCCGGTAGCTATTTTAGCCCGGCAGAACCGAGAGTTGAGGTCTAAGAGTTATCCTTTAGTTTGGGTGCAATGGAGAGTCAGCCGATTGAGGCAGCTACCTGGGAGTCCGAGTCGGACATGCGGAGTAGATATCCACACCTTTTCACCAGCTCAAGTATTTTATAATTCCGTTCGACGACGAACGTTTGTTTTAGAGGTGGAGAATGTGATGACCCAATATGTCATCTTTAATTTTAAATATTCATTTCTATATTCTGAGACCTTGAATAGCACTATTCAGCATTTCTCAACTTGCGTGCGCAGTCCGTAAATTTTTCTAGAAAGTTTTTATGTAAAAAGTTGATTAAATTGAAAAATAGAGCTGTAAAACTCAACTGAGTTACTTCGATCAATGTTTTAAGCAAACAGATTTGGATAAGCATTTTGACAGTTACGGTAGGTCTGTATCGTGATTGGGACTTGGGCGTATGCCTGGAATTTAATTTGGAGATCCCTATCTTGAGTTATCGCAAATTGTTGAAAATTAGAAGTTTGAAAGCTTAAAGATTTCAAAGTTTGACCACAAATTGACTTTTATTGATATCGGACTCGGATTGAGATTCCAAGAATTGGAATAGCTCCGTTATGCCATTTATGACATGTTTGCCAAATTTGAAGTCATTCCGGATTCATTTAATACGTTTCGTCACGAGTTTTGTAAATTGAAAAGTTTGAAACTTCTAAGTCCGAATCGAGGTGTGAATTGTAATTTTGACGTTGTTTGATGTGATTTGAAACCCCGAGTAAGTCTGTATTACGTTACGGGACTTGCTGGTATAATTGAACGGGGTCCCGAGTACCCCGAGTATGATTCAGATCGAAATCGGATCAAATTTTGGACTTAAGAAAATTCTAAAATTTGCAGCTTCTGGTGTGTTCGCTTCTGCGAAACCTTGGCCGCAGAAGCGGCTTCACAGAAGTGAAAAATCCATAGCAGAAGCGACCTGGGCAGAGCTGGAGGAAGGTTGCAGATGCGGATAGTTTTGTGCACCTGCGCAACCGCAGGTGCGATGCCATGCAGTGCAGGTGCGAAGGGCAGCGCAGAAGCGCAATGAGGTCGGTATTCTAGAATTAATTTGATTGATGAGTATAAAGTCCCGCATTTAAAATATTCTTTCGAAATTATATAATCATTTTCATGGTAAGGAAGAGTGTAAAAGAACGAATGGTGATGTCGTGCCATTTATATTATTTATATTATCATTTTCATGGAGAGGAAGAGTGTTAAGCACGAAGGGTGATGTCATCCCATTTTCACATTATTATTTATTGATTTATAATGTGAGGAAGAGAGTAAAAGTACGAAGGGTGATGCCGTGCCATTTAAATTATTTATTCATTATACTGTGGCGACAAAGAGAGTTAAAGCACGAAAGGTGATGTCGTGCCATTCATATTATTTATTTATCATTTCACGGGAAGAATGAGACTAAAAGCATGAAGGGTGATATCGTGCCATTTTTATATTCAGCTACCTATTTTTATTGTTGATAAATTATTTTGTTGTTATGTGACACTTATCTTGCTAGAATTATTATATCTTTCCTCTTCGCATGTTCCCTCCCAAATTTGTAAATTTGTTAATTATTGTGTTCATTATATTGTTTCGTATATGTATATACTTGTACAGGTTGTTCGCGTGTGTCTTGTCTTATCCTCGTCACTACTTCGTCGAGGTTAGACTCGACACTTACGTAGTACGTGGGGTCGGTTGTACTCATACTACACTCTGCACTTCTTGTGCAAATTTTGGAGTTGGTTCCGGCGGCGTACCGTAGACTTGCTCGGATTCAGCTATCCAGAGGAGACTTGAGGTATAACTGCACAAATACCAGAGGTACTATGCAAGCCGATTTTTCCAAAATATATCCAACATTTAACAAAAATGAATCAAAGTACTTTTAAATGACAAAAAAATCTCATAAACGGGGTAAAAACCCAAAACACAAATGCGGAAAAAATCCCAAATCGGGGTGTCACTGAGCTCTTGAGCATCTATACATTACCAGTCTAGAAAAAAAAGCAATGTATATGAAAGTCTGGATCTAAATACAATAAAAGAAAAGATAAGGAAGGAGAAACAAGGGATGCGAACGCCGAGCAGCTACCTCGAAGTCTCCAACGATCAGCTGTGCGAAATATCAACACCCTCCGTGTCCAAAAACACCTGGATTTGCACACGAAGTGCAGGGTGTAGCATGAGTACAACCAACACAGTAAGTAACAAGACTAAATAAAGGACTGCAGATAATGACGAGCTACATAATTATGGTTCAATTTCTGCAGTCTCAACAAAGAAGGTAGACATGCTTTCAAATCCAGCTATTTAAGTCAAATCAGTTTATATGTGCCAAGTTCAAGTAAAACTCCGGATATAATATCCCTCAGAAGTATCAAAACAGTGATATATGACAACTAAGTGCAACAACAATGAAATCAAATGCAGCTTCTCAGATTAACAGTCACTCAGTCCTCCCATTCACTCCAACCTCATAATCACTCATTCCTCACTGTCAATAAATCTTCGCAGTCACTCATTCCTCTCAGTCGCTTGGCACTCGGCACTCGCACTCGCAATCAGTACGTACCTGCACTCAATAGGGGTGTGTACAGACTCCGGAGGTACTCCTTCAGCCCAAGCGCTATATCAAGCCAATCATGGCATAAATCGATGAAACATGCTGCGACGTGCAGCCCGATCCCATAAATATCCTCACAATCAGGCCCTCGGTCTCACTCAGTCATCAATCTCTCCAGTCTCTCGGGCTCTCAAAAATCATCAAAATCAGCCCAAACAGCAATGATATGATGTATCAACAAGGAAATAATAGAGATTGAGATGTGATATGCGAGTAAAAACTGAGACTGAGTACAAATAGCATTTAGCAGGTAATTCAACATGTAACACGGCCTTTGTGGTCCCAACACTACCAACACATACCCTAAGCATGATTTCTAACATGATTTACGATCAAATTTCTATAACACATGGAGAGCATATAGCTAACAACAAGTTATTCAACTTTACAGTTCCACGGAATGGACTAAGTCACAATTACCATAGTGCACGCCCGCACGCCCGTCACCTAGTATGTGCATTACCTCCAAACCAACCGCATAACACATAATCTGGGGTTTCATACCCTCAGAACCAGATTTAGAACTATTACTTACCTCAATCCGAGCAAAACACTACTCCAATACGCCTTTGCCTCGCAAATCGGCCTCCAAATGTCCCGAATCTAGCCACAAGCAGTACAATATAATCAATACGGGCTAAAGAAATCAATTCCACAAGAAAATACAAAATTATGAATCAAAAATCCGAAATTGGCTTCAAGCCGGGCCCCGGGCCCACGTCTCGAAATCCAACAAAAGTCACGGAACCCGAAAGCCCATCAACCTACGACTCTAACCATACCAAATTCATCAAAATCTGACACCAAATCGACACTCAAATCCTCAAAATCAACTCTCCAAATTCCTAACCTCAAATCCCCAAATTACACCTAAAAAAAATACTAACTAGGTGGGAAAATCAACGGGGAAACATAACTATTGAAGAAATTTAACCACAAGTGACTTACCTCAAGAATCCCTTCGAAATCTCTCTCAAACATCGCCTAAGCCCGAGCTCAAAATGTTAAAATGAAGCCAAAATCGCGAACCCTAGCATTTATATGTCTTGCCCAGTCAAACCGCACATGCAGCCCCAAAATCCACTTCTGCGGTCCCTCTTTTATGGTGAAAACTCCGCACCCAAGGAGGTCATTTAACTCCCCAGCTGCCACATCCTTGCATAAATATCTGCTTCTGCTGAAGCACTTCTGCGCAAAATGCCCGCTTCTGCGGACCACCCACTCCCACTCACTTCCGCTCCTGCCCTCCTCACATGCATCTGCGGACACGCAGGTGCTAAAAATGGCCTCGCACCTGCGTCCTCAGATTACTTCCTCCTTGGCCGCTTATGCAGCTCTCTTCCCGCTTATGCGGGCTCGCACCTGCGATGCCCACTCCGCAGGTGCGATTACACCAGCAGTCCTCAATCTTCAGCAGCTCTTCAACTTCAAACCTTGATCCGTTAACCACCCGAAATCAATCCGAGGCTCCCGGGACCTCAATTAAACATACCAACAAGTGTTAAAACCTCATACGAACTTAGTTAAACTCTCAAACCACCTCAAACAACATCAAAAACACGAAACGCACATAGATTCAAGTAAATGAACTTTGAAATTTTCAAATTCTACAAGCGACGCCAAAAACTATCAAACCACGTCTGATTAACCTCAAATTTTGCACACAAGTCACAAATGACACTACGGACCTACTCCAACTTCCGGAATCCCAATCCGACACCGATATCAAAAAGCCCACTCCCGGTCAATGACACAAGCGCATAGTATGTCCTCTAATATCTGAATAGTGCGCTCAAACTATCGGCTCCCCAAAACTACGAAGTAAACTGCATGCCTCTATTTGAAATGATGGACACTGGCACAACGTGAAGGCGAACAATCTCTCGGATGTAAATCTCAGCTAACAGCTCCGAAGAATAAGTAGTATCAATTAGAATAAAGTGTGCGGACTTGGTCAGGCGATCCACAATCACCCAAATAGCATCGAACTTCCTCGAAGTCTGTGGGAGACCAACTACAAAATCCATGGTGATCCGCTCCCACTTCCACTTTGGAATCTCTATCCTCTGAAGCAATCCACCCGATATCTACTGCTCATATTTTACCTGCTGACAGTTACGACACCGAGCTACAAACCCCACTATATCCTTCTTTATTCTCCTCCACCAATAGTGTTGTCTCAAGTCCTGGTACACCTTCGCGGCACCCGGATTAATGGAATACTATGAGTTGTGGGCCTCCTCAAGAATCAACTCCCGTAGCCCATCTACATTGGGCACACATATCTGGCCCTGTATCCTCAACACCTCATCATCTCCACTAGTCACATCTCTGGCATCACCGTGCTGAACCATGTCCTTGAGGACAAGAAAATTAGGATCATCTTACAGGCGTTCTCTGATACAGTCAAATAAGGAAGACCGAGAAACCACACAAGCCAGAACCCGACTAGGCTCCGAAATATCTAATCTCACGAACTGGTTGGCCAATGCCTGAACATCAACTGCAAGAGGTCTCTCACCAATATGAATGAATGCAAGGCTACCCATACTCACCACCTTCCTACTCAAGTCATCGGCCACCATATTGGCCTTCCCCGGATGATACAGAATAGTGATATCAAGGTCCTTTAGTAGCTCCAACTATCTCCGTTTCCTCAAATTTAAATCCTTCTGTTTGAACAAGTGCTGGAGGCTCCGATGATCTATAAATATCCCACAAGACACACTATAGAGATAGTGCCTCCAAATCGTCAATGCGTGAACAATGGAAGCCAACTCCAAATCATGAACATGGCAGTTCTTCTCATAAGGATTTAACTGGCGGCGAAGCGTAAGCAATCACTCTACCCTCTTGCATCAATCACACCTGATACCGATCCGATAAGCATCACAAGACATTGTATAAGAACCAGAAGCCGATGGTAGAACTAGAACTGGAGTTGTCGTCAAGGCAGTCTTGAGCTTATGAAAGCTCTCCTCACACTCATCTGACCACCTGAAAGGAGCACTCTTTTGGGTCAATTTGGTCAAGGGTGATGCAATAGATGAGAAACTCTGTACGAAGCGACGGTAATAACCAGCCAATCCTAGAAAGCTCCAAATCTCCGTAGCTGAGGACGATCTGGGCCAACTCTAAACCACCTATATCTTCTTCGGATGCACCTGAATCCCCTCACTGGACACCACGTGCCCCAAGAACGCCACTGAATTGAGCCAAAACTCACACTTGAGAACTTGGCATAAAGTTTCTCCTCCCTCAACCGCTGCAACACAATCCTCAAATGATGGTGATCGCTGCCTACTCCGCACCAATAAAAGGTAGCAAGAGAGGGTCGCAATAGCTTTTACCCGATATGAGGGTCGGGATCGAATTCCTCAGAGAGCTAGAAATTGGAGCTGAGTATATATCTAGACTAGAGTCGTGTAATTGTTCTAAATGTAACTTCCAACATTTTTGGGTTTTTCAATTATAAACTACTATTATCAAACTACTAATTGAAACCAGATTATGCTACGAAACAATTGCTAAAGTTGTATCTAATGGGAAGAAGGGCACTAGGGTCGTGACATCACCTAGGTGGCTAATTGACAGGTAGATGTTACTAAGGTTCGATTGACATAATTGGGGCTTATGCTATAACCATTGCACAACTTTACCCACTCTCACACCTCTCGGTAGAGAGAGTGATTTTGCCCAATTGACTCTCTCGAGACCAAATGGGTAGGCAGATTAGATCAAGCAACTAGGGTTCAAGTAGGGTGATTACTCTCTCGAGGTTTAACCCGTTAATTGGGACTATCATTTCTCATAAGTCCATCTCAATTCCTTGTTGGGTCAATTTTGGAGACTTAGACTCTCTTTCTCAAGAAGAGTCAAATCCACAAAGTATAAATCAGTGTTTGCAACCACCAATTCATAGATTAAAACATCAAATCAACCCAAATAGCAAACACCCATAATCAATCTAACCCTAGATGGCAACACCCATCAATTACCCACACTAGGGTTGAGCCACAACCCTAGCTAATGGGTTTAGCTACTCATGCATGAAGAAGAAAATGAAGAAATAGATGAAGAACAAGACATATTAATTAAATACTAAATTAAAGAACAAGAATCTATCGTTAATTTGAAGCTAAGATGCCAAAAATGGCTACAAATGATGTTCTCACGAGCGCAGCTCAGTTCTGGAATTAACTGATGACCTAAAAATGGTAAAATGTTCTATTTATACTAGGCTGGAAAAACTGGACAAAAATACCCCTGCGGGGTCAGTGCGGGCCGCATGAAATGGACCGCGGCCGCACTAGGCTCTTTGACTTCAATTTTGGGCTCTCTGAACTTGGGCTCCGCGGACCGCGTAGAATGGACCGCGGCCGCGGAGGCAGCTGGCGCGATTCGCACAATCACGACCGCGGACCGCATGGCTTGGACTTGGCATAATTCCATCTCTCTGAATCTCTTGTCCGCGGACCGCACAAAAAGATAGTGCGAACGCGGAGCCTTCACCGCGGACCGCGAAACGTGTACCGCGGCCGCGTTACCTTAAGCACATTTTAGCCATCTCTCTGAACCTACCTAGTGCGGACCGCACAAAGTCGAATGCGGCCGCACTAGGCCATTTTGCCCTCGGTTAGCCTTGTCTTTTATACTTGAGCAGGTTTCACTCCCCTTGAGCCGATCTTTGACGTTTCGTCACGTTCTCGATCAAACCTGCAATCAAGTACAACTTATGAGCCTTTTGGGACTATTTTGTAGCAATTTATAACCAAAGCGTAAGCAAGAAGGAGTGTAAAACACGTTAAAATCCCTAGTTATCAATCAGATGGGCATGCTCCTCCTGACTACGAGAGTATATCAGGATATCATCAATGAATACAATGACAAATGAGTCGAGATAAGGTTGAAATACAGTGTTCATCAGATGCATGAACGCTGCTGGGGCGTTGGTCAGCCCAAAAGACATCACAAGGAACTCATAATGACCATAACGGGTCCTGAATGTTGTCTTTAGAGTATCCGAATCCCGAATCTTCAACTGGTGATACCCAGACCTCAAATCAACCTTGGAGAACACCCTCACTCCCTAAAGCTGGTCAAATAGATTATCAATGCGTGGCAAAGGATACGTGTTCTTGATTGTGACTTTGTTCAACTGCATGTAATCAATGCACATTCTCATAATACCATCCTTCTTACAAACAGAACCAATGCACCCCAAGGTGACACACTAGGCCTAATAAACCCCTTATCGAGAAGTTCCTGAAGCTGCTCTTTCAACTCTTTCAACTCAACCGGTGTCATACGGTACGGAGGAATAGAAATGGGCTAAGTGCCCAGCACCAAGCCAATGTCCATGTCGCCGGCATGCCCAACGGGTCTGCAAGAAACACATCCGGGAAATCTCGCTCCATCGGAACAGAATCAATAGTAGGGGTATCAGCACTAACATCCCTTATAAAGGCCAAATAAGATAAACAACCCTTCCCAATCATCCGCTGGGCCTTCAAGTATGAAATCACTCTATTGGGAACATAGTATAGAGAACCTCGCAACTCAATCTGTGGCAATCCCAACATCGCCAATGTCATGGTCTTAGCGTGATAATCTAGAACAACATGACATGGAGATAACCAGTCCATACCTAAGATCACATCGAAATCGACCATACTAAGCAACAAGAGAACAACTCTAGTCTCCAATCCCCCAATAGCCACTACACACGACCGATATACAGTATCCACAACAATAGTATTACCTACCGGCGTAGATACATGAACGGATGAAACTAGGGACGTACGGGGCATATCCAGATAATGAACAAAATAGGATGATACATACAAATAAGTGGAACCAGGGTCAAATAATAAAGAGGCATCCCTATGGCAAACTGAAACAATACCTATGATTACTGCATCTGAAGCAACAACATCTGGTCTGGCAGGAAGAGCATAGAAATGGGCCTGACCGCCACCTGATCGGCCTCCCCCTCTAGGGCGACCTCTAGCTGATTAGGCCCTACCCTAAGCTGGCTGAGTGGGTGGTGCAGCAATTGGTGCGAAAGACGCAGCCTGACTCCTCTGCTGCACTGAACCTCCCTGATGATGAGGACACAATCTCCACACATACCCAAACTTCCCGCACTCAAAACAACTCCCTGGTACTGGTGATTGGGACTGAAGGGAGCCCAGAGCACTGGGATAACTGGTAGAAGGACCTGGCATAGATGAGCCCTGAACCGATGGAGCACGAGACGAACTCTGATCTAGAAGGGCACTAAGAGATGACTGGCCCTGATGAGAACTATAAGAATCCTGGCCGGATGATGCACCATGATGAACTGGACGAGCCGTCTGAGCATGCCTAGAAGGACGACCCCTGCCGTGGTAGAACTGACCCCCAAAAGGAACACCGCTGAAACCTCTCAATCCACGAGGCCTCTTGGCCTCCCTCTCACCCCACTCCTGGTTGTAGACCAACTCTATCTACCGAGCAATGTCAACAACCTCATCAAAAGTAAAACCAGATACCCTCTCTCTAGTCATAAGCAACCGCAACTGATATGTGAGGCCATCAATGAACCTCCTAATCCTCTCCTATAAGTTGAAACCAACCAAACTGCATGATGGGCCAACTCAAAAAACCTCATCTCGTACTGCATCACAGACATACCATCCTGATGGAGATGCTCAAACTGTCTACGCAGCTCCTCTCTGCGCGTCTGAGGCACGAACTTCTCCAAGAAAGGAACGGAGAACTCCTGCCATGTAAGTGGCGCTGCACCGATCGGCCTACGCCCCTCATACGCCTCCCACCATCTGAAGGCAGCCCCAGAATACTGAAAAGTAGTGAACGAGACCCCACTGGTCTCCAAAATACCTTTTGTACCAAGAATCCTCTGACACTTGTCCAAGAAACCCTGGGCATCCTCCGATTCTGCCCCACTGAAAGATGGAGGCTGGAGCCTCCTAAACCTCTCTAATCTCCGCTGCTCATCATCAGTCATAACAGGGACCACATGGGCCTGAGCAGCTACAACCGACTGGGCTGGTAGTGCCCCTGGTGTCTGAAGTCCCTGCATTACTTGCTCTAGTGTGTAAGCAGCAGGAATATGAGTACCTCCCCCGGCCTGAGAAGTGGCTGATGCGGCCGAAACATAGATCGCCTGAGCAAGACTGGTTCACACGGTCAAAATCTGAGCTAAGGCCTCCTGAAGGCCTAGGATCACAATGGGCACAGCTCGTGCCTGAGCTGGCCCCACTAGCTCCTCCACAACTGGAACTTGCTCCTAAACTAGGGCAACTAGTGAATCTGCAGGTGCTACCCTAGCTGCTGTAAGAGCTGCACCTCTGCCTCTACCGCGACCTCGGCCTCTCGCTGCCCTAATTGGTGGTACTAGTGACTGTCCATCCTGTCCGTTAGTACGTGTCCTCACTATCTGTGAGAGAATAGAATAACAAAAGTTTAGTTACCAGAATCAACAGTCGCACGACAAGAATTCAAGAACGTGAAGTTTCCTAAGGGATTGGCAGCCTCTCGAAGATAAGTATAGACGTCTCCGTACCGATCCGCAAGACTCTACTAAACCTGCTCATGACTCGTGAGAACTATGTAACCTTGGCTCTAATACCAACTTGTCACGACCCAACATCCTAACATGTCGATGGTGCCTAACGTGGTACTAGGCAAGCTGACATTTCCAAAATATTTCCAACATTTAACAAAAATGAATCAAAGTAGTTTTAAATGACAAAAAAAAATTCTCATAAACGGGGTAAACACCCAAAGCGGAAATGCGGAAAAATTACTAAATCGGGGTGTCACTGAGCTCATGAGCATCTATACATCACTAGTCTAAAAAATAAAGCAATGTCTATAAGAGTCTGGATCTAAATATAATAAAAGAAAAGACAAGGAAGGAGAAATAAGGGCTGTGAATGTCGGCCAGCTAGCTCGAAGTCTCCAACGATTAGCTGTGCGAAATATCAACACCCTCCGTGTCCAGAAACACCTCGATCTACACACGAAGTGCAGGGTGTAGCGTGAGTACAACCAACTCAGTAAGTAACAAGAACAAATAAATGACTGAAGGTAGTGACGGGCTACACAGTTATGGTTCAATTTCAGTAGTCTCAACAAAGAAGGTAGACATGCTTTCAAATCCGGCAATTTAAGTCAAATCATTTTATATGTGCCAATTTAAGTAAAAATTCGGATATAATATCCCTCAGAAGTTTCAAAACAATGATTTATGAAAGCTAAGTGCAACAACAATGAAATCAAATGCAGCCTCTCAGAGCAACAATCACTCAGTCCTCCCATTCACTCCAACCTCACAATCACTCATTCCTCACAGTCACTCAATCCTCGCAGTCACTCATTCCTCTCAGTCGCTCGGCACTCAGTAGATACATGGGCTTACTGGGGGTGTGTACAAACTCCGGAGGGGCTCCTTCAGCCCAAGCATTATATCAACCCAATCATGGCATAAATCAATGAAATATGTTGCGGCGTTAACCCAATCCCATAAATATCCTCTCAATCATGCTCTTGTCCTCACTTAGTCATCAATCTCTCCAGTCTCTCGTGCTCTCAGAAATCATGAAAATCAGCCCAAACAGCAATGATATGATGTGTCAATAAAAAAATAATAGAGGCTGAGATGCGATGTGCGAGTAAAACAAAGACTGCATACAAATAGCATTTAGCAGGTAATTCAACATGTAACACGGCCTCGGTGGGTCCCAACAGTACCAACACATAACCTAAACATGATTTATAACATGATTTACAGTAAAAATTTTATAATACATGGATAACATATAGCTAACAACAAGTTATTCAACTTTACAGTTTCACGAATGGACCAAGTCACAATTCCTACGGTGCACGCCCACACGCCCATCACCTAGCATGTGCGTCACCCCCAAACCAATCACATAACACATAATCCGAGGTTTCATACCCTCAGAACCAGATTTAGAACTGTTACTTACCTCAATCCGAGCAAAACTCTACTCCAATACGCCTTTGCCTCACAAATCGGCCTCCAAATGTCCCAAATCTAGCCACAAGCAGTACAATGCAATCAAGACGGGCTAAAGGAATCAATTCCACTAGAAAATACGAAATTATGAATCAAAAATCCGAAATCGGCTTCAAGCCGGCCCCTAGGCCCACGTCTCAAAATCAAGCAAAAGTCACGGAACCCGAAAGCCCATCCGACTACGAATCTAACCATACCAAATTCATCAGAATCCGACACCAAATCGACACTCAAATCCCCAAAATCAACTCTCTAAATCCCTAACCTCAAATCTCTAAATTACACCTCAAAACACACACCAACTAGGTGGGAAAATCTATGGGGAAACATAATTATTGAAGAAATTTAACCACAAGTGACTTACCTCAAGAATCCCTTCGAAATCTCTCTCAAAAATCACCTAAGCCCGAGCTATAAATGTTAAAATGAAGCCAAAATCGCGAACACTAGCATTTATATGTTCTGCCCAGTCAAACCGCACCTCGGTCCCAAAATCTGCTTCTGCGGTCCCGCTTTTACGGTGAAAAATATGCACCTACGAAGGTCACTTAACTCCCCAATTGCCGCACCCGCGCATAAATATCCGCTTCTGCGGAAGCACTTCTGTGCAAAACGTCCGCTCCTACGGACCAGCGTCTCCCACTCACTTCCGCTCCTGCAATCCTCGCACGCATCTACAGACACGCATGTGTGGAAAATGGCCTCGCACCTGGGTCCTTAGCTCACTTCCTCCTAGCCCGCTTCTGCAGCTCTCTTCCCGCTTCTGCGGGCTCGCACCTGAGGTACCCACTCCGCAGGTGCGATTAACCAGCAGTCCTCAAACTTTAGCAGCTCTTCAACTTCAAACCTTGATTCATCAACCACCCAAATTCAACCCGAGGCCCCCGGGACCTCAACCAAACATACCAACAAGTTTTAAAACCTCATACAAACTTAGTCAAACCCTCAAACCACCTCAAACAATGTCAAAAACATGAAACGCGCATAGATTCAAGTCTAATGAACTTTGAAATTTCCAAATTCTACAAACAACGCCAAAAACTATCAAATCACGCCCGATTGACCTAAAAGTTTGCACACAAGTCAAAAATGACACCACGGACCTACTCCAACTTCCGTAATCCCAATCCGACCCAGATATCAAAAAGTCCACTCCCGATCAAACTTCTCAAAAATTCAACTTTCGCCATTTCAAGCCTAATTCCACTACGGACCTCCAAATCACAATCCGGACACACTCCCAAGTCCAAAATCACCCAACGCAGCTAACGGAACCATCATAATTCAAATCCAGGGCCATTTACATATAATCAACATCCGGTCAACTGTTTCAACTTAAGCTTTCAATTATGGGACTAAGTGTCTCAATTCAACCTGAAATCTCTCCGAACCCGAACCAACTAAACCCGGTAAGTCATACAACAGCTATAAAGTACATAAGGAGTAGAAAATGGGGAAACGGGGCTACCACTCTCAAAACGACCTGCCGGGTCATTACAGTAGTCCAAGACTTTCAATAACTCAATTCGAAATGTTTATCCTTACATCATCTTCACTAGAACTTTGCAAATGCATAAATACAACTCAAAACTTAATTGCGGAAATATACAAGTTTACGGAATGCATATACACCCATAATATGCGAAAATATTTTTTGTTAAAATGAGGGAAATGAATTTCTTCACTTACGGATGAAAGTCATTTTCCTATAAAAATATCCCAACTCATGATCAATTCCACTTGTTATTATCACACTAAGACATACTTGTATGAGCCAAAAATTATCCTAGTTATATTTGGGCCATGTTGACACTAAGAGAACCTTCGAAGTCTGCCACACATCATCAATACGATTTCATCAAAAGACGAAGACAAGGTGGAAGTGATCTGACAAATGACAACTGTCACGCCCCAAACTCGGGAGGTGCGGCCGGCGCTCAATCGACTGAACCCGATTGAGCAAGCCTTCTGGACACTTTCTACCCAACTCACTGTGATCAAGAAACCCATGCTTTCATTTAACTAGACAGTAGGAAGGATCGTACATATAACATTGCTAGTTCATTTTATATTACAGCCCTTAAGCCATGTTAAGTTCCAAAATTTTATATAGTTACAGTTTAGAAGAACAAGAGTTTAGAATTACACCATAGTCCAGTGACCCATCCAACACTCGTACATAACCCACACAAACGTCTACGGAGCCTCTAAAGATACAAAAGACAGCTATGATAATGCCAGCAACAAGGCCCCGGCTATACCTCAAAAAGTGGTAATTTATAAGAAAAGATATACTGCATAACCCCTGGAAGAAAAGGGGATCACCAAGATTGCTGAGAGGAGGATGCTCCGCTACCTGCGATCGGCACTGTCTGCTATGGAACCACCTACATCTATTCAAAGATGTAGCGCCCCCGGCAAAAGGGACGTTAGTACCGTGGAATAGTACTAGTATGTATAACTAAAAACCATCTCATTAGAAAGAACAACCATACAAGAATAAAGAAATCATAAGGATCAACAAAAGCTTTAAACAATCACCACATCATCAAATAAAGAGATCACATAGCTTTCACAGAATTTCCATAGCCTTAGGTTGGGACATTTAATACTGCTACATCATCATTCACAATACCACCGCTTTCTTGAGCGGAGTCCGATCACGACCCGATCGGCTAAGTTGCCTCATTTGAGACATGTACCTCAAACACAATTTCATTCTCACTTTCTGGTTTCAATATCAGCACATACCACCATGTGTGCGACATGGCGTCCGATCACGGCCCGATCGGCTAAGCCATCTTACCAAGACGTTTCCCTTTTCCATCAATCATCTCACTTCAATTTTTATTTCACATATATCAGTTCATCGGCACTTGGGCCACAATTATCACATCATACTTGGCACTAGGCCATATTTCATAACTCAAACTCTTTTCCCCCACATTTCACATCATTTCCGCTTTCAATATTAACCTTGCAAATTTGAGATAATAGGCACATACGAGAGCAATTCAAGTTGTAAGCATTGAGATGATTTCACATAGTTCGGCATAACAATCTCAATTTAAACTTGACTTGAAATCTAGGCATTTTAGCACATGGTTCACATTCTTCACACATCCTCAATTTACCATGAATAGCATGTTGAACACATTGAGACACACCTTTCACGTATATTCTTGCAACACCAATTCATTTGAAATAGCAAGCATTACATCAGTTAAATTTTGGAACTTACAACATTTGCATGGACACCAAGGGAGCTCAATTTCTAAGAAGAGGGGGTTTTAGCCATACATACATCAATAGATATTTCCTTTAATTCTTAAAATAATTCCGGAACTCTTAGCAACTTCGATCTATTTTATGAGAATTACAAGTTGAATTAAAAATTAGAGAGATAATCAAGATTCTAGCTCATTTGAGCAATTATCAAGCACTAGGTGTGCATTATGATTTTAAGACCTTTTTGTGAAAGATTCTATCATCCTACACCCCCATTTGTTACATTTTTAGCTAACAATCTCCCCATACCCTATTATCATACATGCATGCAAGATAATCAGTCCTTATACCCATGAACCCACTTGTTAATTACGTATTTTAGTAGGAATTTCGAAATCAAAGGTTAGGGCACAAGTTCTTACCTCTTAGGATGAAGGCTTAGTAACTTTACTTGATAATCTTCAAATATTTGGGCAAGGATTGAATAGTGAGTTGGTGAGGATCACTTTCTCCCTCTAGAACTCTTTCTCTCACTCTAAATATAGTAGAAAATAGCACAATAGGGTCTAATGGGGTATTTTTAATGGAATAGGGTCGGGTTTTAAAAGTTAGAAAATAGGAGCCCCGACTCAATCTGCGCTCGCATATGCGACCGCATAACTGATATGTGGCCCGCAAAAGGGACCGCAAAAGTAGCCCTCAAGGCTTGAATATTCTGTCCGGGTATGCGACCAATATGCGGTCCGCATACCTATTCTGCGGTCACATAATGCACCACAGAACTACCCTTCGCAAAAATCCCAAAGAGGTTATGCGACGACTATGCGACCCGCATATAGATTATGCGATCGCATAATTGGCCGCATAGTTGTCCGCAAAATTAGCCAACATTCTGCCTCACTCTACGGCAACTATGTGGTCCGCATTGTTATTATGCGGCCGCATAATGGGCCGCAGAAATGCGCTCTTTTGAAAAGCATTTTTCCTTAACTTTTTAATGCACAGATCAATCCAACATAGTTCGCCGCGAAGAATTTTATAAATTACTAACACATATTCCTAACTTGGCACTAGGAGATTTCGGGTTTTTGAGTGAAAATTTCACGGGGCCTTACAACAACATATTGACATTCTCTAGATTCTTGCTTTATTATGTACATACAAAAGACACATTTTCTTGAAATCTTTGTCTAACTTTTTTCCCACAATCCAAGGAGAATCTGAATATTTAAAGGCTCATCAATTATTTATCATTGTGAGAAGGAATATCACACTACTTTATCCCTTTTCGGTTATCTCACTTGCATTTATTTACATAAATCCTATTATATACCATTTATTGTATTTGGGCCATTGAATGTTGTTTGTTGTTACGTATTCACTGTTGTTTCTACGGAATTTGTGAAGTTTTTAGCCACGACACTGGTTAAACAATCTTTTGGATATTAATATTGGCTAAGATTAATCCTATTTTATTAGAAAATCTAATTGTTTAAACCTAGATCTAAATTTTGGGTCAAACAATTTGGCGCGGTCTGTGGAGATTTTTTTCAGCCAATTTTTTAGTTTCCACTAGAATTGCACTCACGTGACTTGTGAATCTAACAAACTAGAAATTTTATCTATTTTCTCTATGCGTACAAGATTTTCATGGCAGGTAAACAAGAAAACGGAACGAGGGCAACAGATAATGTCCCCCTCAACCTCATGAACACTATCAACGAAGGCTATGACACTCATCATGAGGGGATAACGCCCACGACCTCCCCCAAACAAGAAAGGTCACCCCTACATTTCTGTAGTATGACAAAACCAAACGGGAAATAACCCTCCATGTTTACGGGGAGAGGGCGCCACCCGCTATGAAAAAGCTCCTTGAAGCGTGGCTGACTGATACCCTAGTAAGCGTGCTCAACAAACAAGTTCCATGCACGACTACAGAAACCACAAGAGCCCACGTGGTACAACAAGGGGACGAACAGGGCGACCTACCAGACCCTCCGACTTCAAGTAAAACTCACAAAGTTACCGACAATACAAGTGACAGCGTCCTCATAGTCGTGCTGAAAAGAATGGAAAAAATGAAAAACGAAAATAAGGCGCTCAAAGACCAAATGAAAGAGCACCAGGAACGAGTAGACAAGATACCTGGCCCACCCAAATTACTACCAAAAAGAGACGACAGTAGGTTTATAGAATAGCCATATAGCGAGGAAGCGGCTCCAGATGCCTTACCGAAGACCTTCAAGATGCCCCGATATCTCAGAATATACGATGGGACAACCGACCCCGAAGACCATGTGACTCACTACTTCACCGTCACCAAGGAGCAAGTGTCCTCCATTTTGCTGAAAAAATTTGGCGAAACCCTCACTTGAGAGGCATTGACATGGTATTCGCACCTACCAGCCCGTTCCATAGAAACATTCGAAAAAATGGCTAATAAGTTCGTGACGGAACATATCGGGGCCAAGAAAGCCAAAATAAGAGTAAACAACATCTTTGCTATCAAACAATCCCCAAGAGAGGGACTAAGGGACTTCCTCGTCCGATTCAACATGAACTTACCAAATGTTTCTGAAGGGATGGTCATCACAACTTTTCAGAATGGGCCGAGTTCTGTGTCGGTTAATGAAGTATCCACCAATCACTTGGAACGAAATCCGTAATACCTACTGTGCCGAGGTCAGAGCAGATGATGATGATCTCAACGGACCAACTTGACGACTCACCTTGGTACAATTCGAACCCGTGAAAGAACTCAGGGATAACACAAGGAGAGACGATCCTATACTGCGGCCAGGAAGGGAGCGACATCAGGTCTATGTCAGGACAATATATGAATCCGTTAATTTATTGATTGATTGCTTTACTATTACTATTTCTTGTTTTGAGTTTGATTTTGTTGTTCGAGCACTATGTTTTGTTTATTTAAGTACTAGTTATTATTTAGGCACTATAAAATATTAATTTTTTTTTAGTTTGGTTCTTTTCCAATTTAATGGATAATTTTGACAAAAGTATTATGATGTACCTCTATAGAAGGTAAAATTTTTATGTAGTGACCTATTTGGTCGCTGCCATTAAACTTGTATCCAATTTTTTAAAATTATTTAACTAATACCTAATATTAACACACTTAGAAAAAAATGTAGCTCCTCTGCAGTTTCTCCTCCTCCTTCTTCTTCTTCAATAATTTCAGCAACTAGGTTGTTTATGTTTCCAATCGGGCAACAAATTCTTTTTTGTTCTTTCGTTTCGTGAATTGAATGACTGCATATTGGCATTGTTACACAACTAGCCGGTCAGATTCACTGTTTATTTTTTTTAGCCGGTATACATAAATTATATATTGATTAGACACAGTTTTTTCACTATGATGTATGTCCTTGTCGGTATTTTTGGCTACGTGTAATATTTTATTATTTATTTCTTGGGTAAATTCTTGTTCCTGCAAAGAATAACTTGGGTTTCTAATGGGTGTCAACGGTACAATTGATTTATTATTATGTTATAAAGCCATGATAGTAAGATTAGAAAGAGAGATTCTTAAAGATGACAAAAAGGGTTTGTTAGATTTATTATTGTTTGGATAATTAATGATTGTGGTTTATTTTTTATGATATTTAAAACTTATGCTTCAAATTTGAGCGTATGTGGAGTAGATTTGAGTGTTGAATCGTATGTTGGATTATTAAAATTTGAGAAATAATGTTCCATTTTTTGGCATATGAACTTCAAACGAAAACGTCTTAAGTCAGACTAATTAGTCTTAAGTGCATCTTAAGTATAGTTTTTGCACTTAAAACTAATTCCTTTAAAGTGCATGTAAAAATTGGTTGCACTTCACACTAGTTCGTCTCAAGTGTAGTTTTGAACGTTGAAGTTTACACTACATAACTTCAGATGTGATTGATTGAAGTTTTCACTGCTGGA